>NC_056728.1:400718025-400803025 GCF_019279795.1 Protopterus annectens
CATAACCTGTAGGACATAACGTTGGAACCCATTTCTCCAACATGATAATTGGAAATAGCAGCCAGCTGAACTCGGATGGTGGCTGCAACTGCCCCTTGGTTTAAATTCTCAGTTAGAAATTCCAGGCTCTTTAAAATGGGTGCAGTAAAAGGATCAATATGATTTTTGACTGCCCAACAAGAGAACCTCTTCCATTTGCTAGCATAAAGCTTTCTTGTTGTAGATTTATGAGAAGAGATCAAAATTTGTCGTATTGCTGGGGAAATGTCAGAAAGCCTGGCTAAGATGGGAAGTGGAGAAACTAAGCTGTCAGCTTGAGGGTCTGAATAGAAGGGTGGAGCGTTCCTGACTGATGCACCAGGAGATCTGGAACTGGGTCCAGGACCCAAGGCTCCTCCTGGAGATGGGGCCATAGGAAGGGGAACCATATTTGATGAGGCCAGTAAGGGGTGATGACGATTAGCTTGCAACCCAGCAATTTTGCTTTCTGAAGAATTTTGGGTATTTAGAGGAAATGGGGGAAAGGCATAAAGACATCCCAGGGGCCAGTCATGAACAAGTGTGCCCCTGGGTGACTGTCAAAGTTGGGGGACTAGGGCAAAATAGCTGCTGCATTTGGTATTGATGGAAGTGGCAAAAAGGTCACAGCAAGGCTGGCTCCAGTTGAGAAAAAATTGATTTACAATTTCCTGCTTCAGGGACCACTTGTGTGGCATCAGAATTGCCCTGCTTAGCTTGTCCACTATCACATTAGATCTACCTGGAATGTGCATCACAATCAGAAAGCACTGAGAAGACATCGCCTTCTGCCATACTCTTAGAGCCTGTCAACACAAGGGGTAAGATCTGGTTCTGCCTTGCTTGTTGATGTACCACACTATGGACATGTTGTCTGTTTGAATTGCAATCAACATCGTAGGTAGATAACCCTGGAGTGCTTGCAATGCCAGAAGCATCACTCTCATCTCCAGGACGTTGATGTGCAAGTTGTACTCATGTTGCTGCCAAGTTTCTTGAACAGTCTGTCCCAGATAATGCCCCCCCTTCACCCTATCCGGGAAGCATCCGTGGTCACTGTGGCTACCGGTTGGGGAAGGATGAATGGCCTGCCTATCGTTATTTGAGTAGACTGAAGCCACCATTGCAGATCATTTTTGCAGGTCTCCGTGATGAGAATCTTGTGTGACATGGGTTGATCCTGCGTGGAGCATTGAGCAAATAGAAGCCACTGCAATATCTTCATATGGAAGCGTGCCAAGGGAGCTAGTGTTATTGCTGCCGCCATTGACCCTAGCACTTTGACAACAAATCTTGCTCGAATCTTCTTTCTTCTGCTCAAGATTGAAACCTGATGTCGTATGGCTGACATTCTCTCCTGAGGCAATTTTGCTATCATGTCTTTTGTATTTAAATCTGCTCCTATAAATGTAATATGTCGACAGGGCAACAAGGCAGAATTTTTGTAGTTTATAGTGATGCCTAGTTCTGAGCAGAGATGAATTGTGGTGTCCCTTGCTCTGATTAGTCGATGCTTGGTGGTGACGGTAAGGAGCCAGTCGTCTAGATATGGAAACACCCAGAATCCTAGACGCCTCAGTTGAGTTGTAACTACTGACATGCATTTGTTGAACACTCTGGGGGCTGTAGTGAGACCAAAGGGCAGAGCTCAGAAGCTCTGAACTGGTAATGATTGGCTCCCAGCCAGAAGCGTGGATATCTCCTGGATCACCTGTCCATCTTAATATGGTAGTACGCATCCTGGAGATCGATGGAGCACATCCAATTGTCCTTTCCCAGAAAGGGAAGAATGGACTGAAATGGACTTTGTTTTCTTGACAGACTTGTTCAGTCTGCTGAGATCCAAAATGGGCCTCCAGTCACCTGTTTTTTTTTGGAACTAAAAAGAACCTTGAATAAGTTCTGGATCCGATTTGGTCTGTGGGGACTTCTTGGATGACTAATTTTTCTAGTAACCTTTGAACTTCTAGGTTTGCTTGATCCCATAGATTGGGTGGCACATCTGGGATTGACTTTTGTTTTCTGGGAAGGGGCGACAGAGAGAAAGGAATGCTGTATCCCCTGGATATTATTGGCTGCACACATGTGTCTTTTGTGATACTTTGCCATGCTTCTGGGTACAGTGACAATCTGCCCCCGACTGCCTCTAGAGGTGGACAGGCAGGCCTCCTTTCAGGAGTGCTGGAAGGGCCTACCAGAGAACATTTCTCTGTTGCCCTGATTCTGCAGACTCCCTTTGCTGCAAGGGTGGTGTCTCCTATTATTGTTTCCCCCTCTGCCCCCAGGGAAAAAGTCACCACGCACATTAGGTGAAGTTCCCTGGGATTTCTGGAACCACATTTTCACACCTTTTTGACCTTTGGCATAAGGTCTAGTAGGCGCAGAGAAACATACTCCCATGGCAGAGAGAGTTTTGCCTTCTTGCTTGCACCTGGCAAGAGTCTCTTTTACAGTGGGTCAAAACAATGATGAGCCATCAAATCGGGCATTGGTAAAGGAGGACTTGAAGGGCTCCGCAAACTTGCAAAGGTGGATCCAGGAATGTCTCTGTAAGGCAATTCCTGGGCCTGCTGCCCTGCTCACTCCATCGGCTGCATAAGAGATAAGCTGTATTGAGGAGCTGACTACAGAAAAGAAGGTCACAAGCTGGGAAGCAGCCTTGTCTGAAGCTCCCGCAGCTGTTGGATCCTGCAGGGTATCTCCCAGCTCTTTGAGGAAATCCCTCTGGAGATGAGTGAAATGGGACAAATAATTCAGTGACCTAAAGGTAAAGGCACTGAAGAAAACACATGCTTCCTGTATCTGTCCATTGTATAGGACTCCTTTTTCAGCGGATGGACAGAAGAAGACGTTTCTGCTAATTCCTTCTTTGTGGCTGCTGCAACCACCATAGCATCAACTGGAACACCATTAGTCAGGAAAAGTTTGTCCTCTGGCACTGTCATAAACTTATTGGGCCTCTTCAGAACTGAACTCACCTGCGCTGAAGCCCCAAGTGGGAGAGTAGGATCTGACAGGCATCTGATCTCACTATCCCTCCTGGAGTCGATGAGGGAGTGTCGGCCTCCAGATCCCTCGATAGAAGGTGGTATCGATGAGATTGGAGCAGATGTCAGAACTGAGAGACCAGCAGTTTTCAGATCTGATGGTTCCACCACAATGACTTCCATGCACTCTGGCTCCAAACTCAGGTGAGTCGAAGGAGGAATTGACAACAAAGTAGGTTGGGTAGTCGGCTCCACATCCATATGGTCTGGACTCGATAAAATTTTCACCAAGGCCGGTGTCCTAAGTAACCTCTTTACCACCCTCTCCACATCCTCATCCAAAAGCCTCCTGGATGATTGAGAGGAATGGCTGGACGAGAGATGGCTACCTGTCACAGACTAGAGCAGTGGAGACTGCTGTACAGAATGCACTGATTACAAGGAGGGAGATTGTTTTCTATTTTGGCTCCTGGTTGGTTCCGAAGACACTGGAGGAACTGGAGGAGATTGTGTCTTGTCAGACCTGACTGACTTTGGATCTGACAAACGTGTTTGTTTGCCTTGTCCCTTTGACGGTCCTGAGATCAGAGCTGACGAAGATGCTTTCTTGGAGGGCTTATCAGATTTGCCAGCCTGATTCCCTTCCACTGATGCCTCAAAAGGCCCTTTAAGTAACCCTCTCAGAATTAACTTATTTTTCCACTCCTGCAGGACCCTAGAGCTAAATCCATGACATATGAAACAGGAGTCCTGCAGGTGAACGGCTCCCAGGCAGTATACGCAATTAGTATGACCATCGGTCAATGACATCTTCTGCATGCAAGAATCACATTTTTTGAATCCAGAAGGCATGGATTCTTTTGACGACTCCTTAGACATGTCTCACAACAAAAGAATAACCGCACAACAGCCAACTACACTAGCTATGAAAGATAACCACGCAAACAGACAGAGAAGGCAAGTTTATTTTATTTTTAAGAAGACGGGAGGAATGGAAGGATGAGAGTCTCTAAGTTAAACGACAGCTCCTCCAACTAAGCAGATGCCTCTAACTTAAACGGCGCACTCCTTAAGAAAAAAGGGAGTAAAAAAGGAAGAAGGAGGAAAGCCCTCCAACTCATACAGGCTGAAATTAAAAGACAGAAAAACGAATCCTCTAACTGAAAAGGATTTGTTATGAACTAATGAAAAGGGGAATTAGTAGGCCTGAGAGTGAAAAGAATGGGCTAAATAACAAACAGCAAAAATAGGGAGATAGACATTGAGGCACACAAGCACTTTGAATCTTTTAACTACAAGGAATAATTATAGATAAGAAATATCAAGATTTTACCCCAAATAATTAGAAAAACGCACAACTTAGCCTTTGCCAGTCGCAAAGCAATCCCGAAGCTTCACGCAGCAGACGAGATCTGGGTAACTCTCGCTAGGCATGTTGGGATAGGGTCTAGCCTCGAGCCAGTGGAAGCTCTTGAGCTTTAGAATGCATCAGAGTCGGAGCCTAGTATCAGCTCTGAAACCAACCAGCAAGACTGAAGGTGAGATAGGGACAACATAACATCAAGTTTTACTAAGATGCAGTAATACATGTAATTCAAACACTAGACTGACTTACAACAATAAAGTCACATTGTTAAAAGACATCTAACACAATAAAATGATCAATTAATAATGGCTGTAAAATGAGACTAGCTAACAAACAGCCACAACTTAAAACTAAATGGCCATTTCTAAAACCAGTAGACTTAAGGCTTTGGAAAGGCAAATCCACAGAAATGGATCTGTTTTAACTAGACTGACAATTAGTGTTTTAGTTGGTTAGCAGCTCAGGTTCACACTGCAGGGCTAAATATATGTAGATGTGCACTTATACATATAGGTATAGAGAGGTATTTGTGTATGTATGTCTATATATAGAGAGAGGGTGTATAGTCTCAGAATGCTTTGCTTACAAATATTGATTTTTTTCTATACAGAGAGCAGTTAGGTGAAACATACAAATAGGCTGTCCAGTCAATTAAATTGTAATTTACTTTACTAATTGAGATGTGTTAATACTCCTTACTGATTATTGAGGTTAATTCAATTAGGCTCATAGGTTCATAGGTTTGTACTAGGCTAATGACCCTGGGACCTTTACAAGCCTAGCCGTAGGATTACCCTGTCATCGTGCCACCTGACCTTAGTTCCCAGTGCCTCTGTTGAGTAGAGCCACTGGAGTTATCCCCAGTGTGAATTTTCTATTTCCCATCCACTCAAGATTTCTCTTGAAGAGGGTCAGCGAGGTGCTCTGCTTGACATGTATGGGAAGTCTATTCCATAGCATGGACAGTCTCTGGGTTATGAACCTGTCCCTCCAGTATGTTCTGTTGATTGTGGTAATGAGGTTGAGGTCTCTGAGACAGAAAATAGTTGTTTTTTTGAGTCTGTCCATATAGGACAAGTGTTTAAGGCCTAGAATCCTCTTTGTGAGGTACTTTTGCGGCCTCTCCAGTTGTTGCATGTGTCTAGTGAGGTACATGCCAAATGGGACAACTCAATGACTGGCCTAATGAGGGAAGTTTAGCGGGAGATAGTGACCTCTTTCTTCCTAGATGCAAAACCCTTAGTAATGAGATGTGCCAAATAGAAGGACTTTCTGACCACAGTGGCAATGTGGTGATCAAAAGAGAGATTGCTATCAACCTGTGTTCCCAGATCTCTTATAACACCTTCTATGTTCAGTGGACTACCATCAATGTGGTAATTCATGGGAACCGTGTTTTTCCCAAAGGGGATGATGACACATTTTTTGGCATTGAGCTTAAGGCCATGGTTCTGACACCAGTCGTTGGTTTCAGTGAGGCCATTCTGTAGGATGTCAATATCGCTTGGGGAGTTAATAATATCTCCCAACTTGCAATCATCTGTGAACTTTGTCAGCCAGAGTCCCTTCATGTTGGCCTGGACTTCAGAGAAGTAGATACCAAACAGGGGGGGGGGGACCCAGGACTGAACCCTGTGGGACTCCACTCGTGAATAGTCAGCAGTCTAACTTGGAGTCAGCTACTTTCACATTGTGGGATCTGTCTGTGAGCCAGTTTGCAACCCATCTAGTGATATAGGGGTTGATGCCTAGCTTAACGAGTTTTTTTATTATTCCTAAGTGGGGAATGGTATCAAAGGCCCTGGCTAGATCAAGGTAGGCTGTATGAACCACCTTGCCTTCATCCACAGCTCTGGTGACTGACTCAAAGAAGTCAACCAAGTTGAGCAGGCATGATCTACCCTTCACAAAACCAAACGGTGTAGGATCCAGAGTTTGGAGATTCCATATATACTTGTTTATTAGGTCCATGATGATGCATTCCATAGCTTTGCATATCAGACTCGTCAGGCTAATGGGGCAATAGTAGAGAGGGATGACTGTAGCAGTGTGCCATTCAGTAGGGAGAAAGCCTGAGGTGAGGCTGTGATTGAACAGGGCACACAGGTGAGGTGCCAATTCACTCTGTAGTTCATGTAGAACACATCTAGGGATATTGTCAGGTCCCATAAAAGCTGTATTCTTGGCCTTGGACAGTGCTGTTTTTACCTGTGCATCAGTAATACTGAGTGTCTGGCAATCTACTGGTGTTGTGATTGGTCCTTTGGAGGGGAGATAGGGGTAAAATTGGGACTGAATCTGTCTGCCAGTATACTGACAATATCTGTTGGCTTGGTATAGGAGGTGCCATTCTGCAGTAGCTCAGAGCAAATCCGGGTATTGCTGTGGAGATTCTTTACATAACTATAGAAGGACTTGTGGTTGTCTTTACTATCTGCTGCAATTCTATTTTCATAGCTAGCTTTAGAGGATTTGATGAGGGATCTTTTTTATTGTTTCACTGCATTTATGTACTGTTTTATACTGTTTTCACATTACTTAACTGTAAACTGCTTTTTCATACTGAGAGTTGTATTTTCTGTTTGTGAGTGCTCTATCTGAGCTTTTCTGTGCATTTTTGTCTGTTACAGTTAAAAGCATTCTCGAGTCTGCTCCTTGATCTGTTTAAAACTTTCATTTAGTGGCTACAGCTAGGAACTGTAATTTTTCCCACCCACCATCCCTAGTGTTGTGTGTTCTTATACTTGGTGGCTTTGCAGTTGCCCGCCCGTACTGTATATTTGATCTGTGACACTCCTCCCAGTCTAGTGTCATTAGTTCACTCAATCTAATAAAGAATATTTGTGAATAGGGTTGCCAGGTTTCTTTGTGGCTAAAACCGGACTAAGGTCACACCCCTCACATCACTCATAACTCCACCCATTCCCACCCCTCTCCCAACCATGCGCCTCCCATTTTGTGACATCACTGTGACATCAGCTGAACAGAGGGAATACCCTCTTTTTCTGTTCTGGATGCCTGATTTCAGTCGATTTCTCCCCAGTTGCCATAAACACTGTTCAAAACTTTCAGTGTGCATACTGTCTTCTTCTTCACTTCTACAGTGATTACAGATATTTTGATTTAATTTAAAACATTTATTTCAAATTTTATAGTACAAACCACTGATACACATTTGCTAAACAAAGCAATACAGTCTCACAATGAAAACAGACGTAGCATTAAAACTACTCTGCCTTTAAATCTCACATTCACCGAAACAGCATTGTACATTGTTTTCCAAGTTTAAGATGATAACATTTTAAAATGTTCTAAGAAATTACACCGTATTAACAACAATCATATCTTACATCAATAAAACAGACCTGAAAATGTATAGCATGGTCTGAAAATACATGTTTAGTATAAAACAATATATAATGACACAATTGGTCTTGCAGCTTTTAAAAAATGAACCTATGCCTTTTATAGAAAGCTACAGAGCATATGCTTAATGTGGATAACTAGTGGATGGTCAGAAAACTAGCAGGGTCATCAGTTTACATACCTTTGCTATACCAATCTCAGTATGTCACAAATAACAATTAACCACAGCTGACCCTCAATTATAGAGCATTATATCAAAATAGTTAGTAATATTAACAGGTGAGATACTATGGCAACAGGTAAGTTTGCCCTATTTTATCATTCTAAAATATTTTAACCACATTCAACAGCTTTAAGCAATATAATTTTAAAGGAATTGCAATAAAAAACTTCCTCTTAAGTTAATTACATTTCAGATTTGCTCCTGTAAATCTATCTAATACAACAGTAAGAGCAGTATAGAAATGAATGTGATAGGTTAGATAATACAAGGAGAGGATATCCATTATAAAAAGCAGTAGACATAGAAAGGTTAGAAAAAGGGTAAAAGAATGAAAAGAAAAGACCAGTAAAAACGAAGGCAGCAGACAGCTGAAGTACAAGCCTGTTAGTGTGTCAGAGTCTGAAGATATTATGCAGGATAGTATGGTAAACAAAAAACACAACAGCTACTCAGAAACAGATGTAATTCAAATAAGAAACAATACAGTAGCTAAATAATTCAAATGCAGTTCAGAATAAATTCCATTTGGGCAATAGTACCAATCAGATCAAATATCACTTGCAAAATGCACAGTGAATAAGCTTTACTTTAAACATGATATAAACAGTTGCAACATTAAGAGACTGGGCAGCAGTTTACCACATTAAACATCAACAAAAATGCAGTTAGATATACGCAGAAATAAAAAAACGCTATATACAAAGGTAACAGAGCAAGCAGTTGGCTTATTATAGGACTAAATAGATTAATCTGCCTTTACACCGGGACTCCTGCAACTAGTACTGTTATGCTTTTCTCAAAAAGAATACTCCATAGTAGTACACAACAACTAACATTGCACTTTCTTGTAGAATGACTCAGTTGCTCTCCTTTAAATAGCAGCGCAACCTCACAAACACACACACACACACACACACACACACACACACACACACACACACACACACACACACACACACACACACACATCCCTACCTCTCTGAATTTGTCCAACCATTCATTGTTGTTGTGGTCCGCTGTGAAGTCCAAACTCCAAACGTCTTCTGGAGACTGGAATTCAAATTCCACTGCGCGGTCGGAAGATGAGGACGTCATGTAAGCAATTTCAGCTTCTTCTGCATCAGTGCGTGCGACCAGATGCAAAGGGTGTTCTTAAAGAAGAACACCCTTAAAAAAAATTTTTTTTTAATTAAATGAAAAGATTTTATTTTTTTCTAGACAAGAAAAGGCAGTCGCCATTTTCCAAACGGGGTCCCTTATTTCTGGACAGTCCGGAGTCAGATAATGGCTCTAATTATAGCCAAAAAGCACACCAGGACTAAAGGCAATAAGGAGGGGAGAGAGTAAAGACGGCATGGGAGAACCGCTTGAGACTGTGTCAGTGGCACAAAACCCGGACTTCATGTGTCCGGTTTTGAATAAAATTTGTAACCGGACAATTAGTCAGAAAACCGGACAGTCCGGTCAAAAACTGGCCACCTGGCAACCCTATTTGTGGAGGCCAACCCACTCAGATTCTTAACGTTGAATTAACTTCTGTTCCAGCTTTCTCCATTTCCACTTTAGTGGGAAAAAAAAATTCTAAGCTTGCTTCCCCCCTTTCCTGTGGCAGGTCAGATACGGATTTGCTGTGTCCAGGACTGTTTGTGAGCTCCTAAGCCCCCCCCCCCACACTTAACTGGGGTTAAACTATTCCTGGCGCCATAAAGTCTGCTCTTCAAAATTTCCCTTGCAACTAGCCAGCTTTTTAGTTTTAGCACTCATCTGTTTCTTTGATCTCAGCACTTGTTCAGAACTCATTGTAAGCACTAAATAAGATACAAATTACTACAGCACTCAACTTTCCTCACTTGTCTAGAGGAAAACAGTTTTTAGTACTTAATAAATAAGCACCTATTCAGGCATGTCTAAAGGTCAACTCCCGGTGTTTTCTCCTGTCTACCTGATGAATCTGGGCATCTTTGGACAATGCAGCAACTGCCTCATGTACACAGACAACCCTCTCCTCCTACCACCCAACACTATGACCTGTGAGAGATGCCCTTATATAGCCAAACTGGAAGCAAAGCTCTCTTCACCAAAGACTGGCCTAGACAGTCAAGAGGAGAAGGTAAACACTTGCATCGCACCACACTCATCACATAGTCCCTCAAAACCTACACCACCAAAACACACACACACAGAACCACAAAACACATACCTACATTCACGGAGGCTCTCAGTGCAAATCTGCCCAAACAACAGAGACCTCCAAAGCAGAAATGCAAGCAACCTCCTCCCCCCAACACAACCCAAATGACACATAGCCCACATACTCAGTGTGCCACTCAACTACAGCCCATAAGGCATAACGTACCCAACACTCTAGTCATAGGTGACTCTATAGTCAGGCACACTGATGTTCCACTCACCAGTCTAAGCAAGGAAAAAGTTACTGTTAGCTGCCTGTCAGGTGCCAGGATCCGCCACATAACGCACACACTCAGGTCACTCCACAACAAGTACAAATATGACTCTGTCATTGTCCATGTTGGTGTGAATGACCTGAGACGTACCTCCCTGGACTACATGAAAAGAGACATGGAGGAGCTCTCCGATTTTGTAGCCCAGGCCGGTATGACCCTAGCCCTGTGTAGCATCCTGCCATCACCCAGAATGACACCATAGTACAAGGACAAAATGATTGACTTTAACAATTGGCTAAGCTTCTGGTGTCATTCTAAGGGAATCCAGTATCTGTCTGCCTGGGATGTCATGATCGACAGACCATGCTGCTTTGCCAGAGATGGCCTGCACCTGTCGCCCTTGGGATTTCGGATACTGGCAAAGGCTCTTGCCACCCCTATAGTGCCTTTTTTAGGCAAGGTTCAAATGACAAATTCACCACCATAACAGGTGCAAGCAAGCAAAATCTGTGGGTAATGCTACTCAATGCTAGAAGTCTAAACCTTAAAATGCACTCACTCGAGGCACTCCTTAAAATGGAGAACATTGACATCTGTGCAGTGACAGAGACCTGGTTCAAAGCTCCAGAGAGCACCCCTGCATTACCAGGCTTTAATTCATACCACACCTTTCGGCCACCAAACCCGGACCGAAACACTAAAGGTGGAGGCATGTCCATATTCATTAAGGATATCCACACCTCCAAGCTAGTTGCTCAGCATAATGCATCCGAGATTATCCAAGTTCAACTAATTCTGGGCAAAACCGCAATCCAGATTGTAGCTTGCTACAGACCCCCCACCATGCCCCAGGATTCCCATTCCTCTTTTCTTGATACACTGGAAAATATTAAGGTACAACCCAACACTCTAATAATGGCTGATTTCAACTACCCTACCATTAACTGGGAAAACTACTCATGTACCAACTCTTTTGCTCAACGTTTTCTGGAAATCATCAATTCCAATGCTTTGGATCAACTTATCCACACCCCCACCAGGGGCAGCAATATCGTAGACCTGGTCATCACCAACATGGGTGACCGGTGTTCCACACCAGAGGTCAGCTCCTCGTTGGTCAGATCCGACCACAAGCTAATCACCCTAGACATCCACATCCCGCTCCCACCCCCCATTAGGAAAACAACCATAAAAGATTTTTCCAAAGCCAACTTCACACTTCTTAAGACAGAAGTGGCAAACTTCACGACACCCATGCAGATGGACAATAGAGGTACGACTGCTGAATCCTACACAAATGCACTTTATAAGCACTTACACGAGCGCATGGATCATGCTATCCCTAACAGAACCAAGATACTATCCTCCAAAAAAGGAAGCCAATCTGGTGGTCTTCTGCCATAAACAAACTCTACAACAGAAGAAAGAAACTGTTGCAAAAAAGAGTAAAATCCCACGATTGGAGGAACTCCATGGTCAGCCTCAGTAAGAAGCTGAGATCCCTCATAAAATCCTCCAAAGCTAGTTATGAAAACAAAATTGCCACTGATTCTAAAGACAACCACAAAGCATTCTATAGCTATGTCAAAAATCTCAATGGCAACACTCAGATCTGCTCTGAGTTGCAGCACAATGACACTAAATATACAGAACCAACTGATATTGCCAACATCCTGGCAGATAGGTTCAGTGCTAACTTTACCCCCCTCTCACCCCCTAAAGGGCCCATCTTTATACCGGGAGAATGCAAAGTTCCTGTAATCACAGCTGCACACGTAAAAACTTCACTCTCCAAAGCCAAGAACACAGCATCCATGGGACCTGACAACATCCCAGGCTGCCTTCTACATGAACTACAGAATGAACTGGCACCACACCTAAGTACCATGTTCAATCATAGCCTCACTTCAGGCTTTGTGCCCATTGAATGGTGCTCCATGACAGTTATCCCACTCCACAAAGGCGGGGCCACAACAGACCCCAGGAACTACCGCCCCATTAGCCTGATGAGCCTCGTCTGCAAGGCCATGGAACGTATCATCATGGATCTCATAAACAAAGACATTGGAGATCTCTAAACTCTGGACCCCACACTGTTTGGGTTTGTAAAAGGCAGATCATGTCTCCTAAACCTGATAGACTTCTTTGAAGTAGTCACCAGAGCCATAGATGAGGGTAAGGTGGTTCACACAGCCTATCTAGATCTTGCCAAGGCGTTCAACACCATCCCCCACTCTGGAATTATAGATAAACTCACTAAACTAGGTATAAATCCCTATGTCACAAGATGGGTTGCCAACTGGCTTACTGACAGAACCCACACCGTGAAAGTAGCAGACTCCAAATCAGACTTCAGACCAGTGACAAGTGGAGCACCACACGGTTCAGTCCTGGGTTCTCTCCTGTTTGGTATCTACTTCTCTGAAGTACAGGCTAACACAGAAGGTCTTTGGCTAACTAAATTCACAGATGACTGCAAACTAGGAGCCATAATTGAAACTCCTAACGATGTGGACATCCTACAAAAGGGCCTCACTGAGACAAATGCCTGGTGTCAAAGACATGGTCTCAAGCTCAATGCCAAAAAGTGCATTGTCATCCCCTTTGGTAAAAACTCTGTACCCATGAACTACCACATAGGAGGTAGTCTACTTAACACCGAAAGTGTGATAAGAGACCTTGGCACACAGGTGGACAGTAGTCTCTCCTTTGATAATCACATCGCCACAGTGGTCAGGAAATCCTTCTATGTGGCACACCTCATCACAAAAGGTTTCTCAACCAGAAAAAAAGAGGTCATTGTTCCCCTCTACTCATCACTCATTAGACCCATTATAGAGTACAAAGCCCTTTTGGTATGTACTGCACAAGACATCTACAACAACTAGAAAGGCCGCAAAAATACCTCACAAAGAGGATTACTGGCCTCAAACAGATGCCTTACGCAGACCGTCTCAAAAAACTCCAGCTTTACTCCATCGCATATCGCCTACTCAGAGGCGATCTCTGCCTAACATACAAAGCTATGTCAAACCCAGAGCTGTTGGACATGCTCCACTTAAAGAAATCCCAATCCCTCTGAGCTACATGCTCTAGGGACCTAAACCTTGTCACCACAATAAACAGAACATGCTGGAGGGATAGATTCCTGTCCCAGAGACTTCCCATACTCTGGAACAGGCTACCTATCTTTGTCAAACAGAGATCATCATTAACACTATTCAAGAAAAATCTTGATTATTGGATGGGTAATAGGAAATTCACCCCAGGGATCACTTCTGTGGTTCTGCTTGACAGGGGCACAAGAAAATAATTTTCTTTGGTGGCAAAAGCCAGGGTACCTTTTTGGCTAGGCTTGTATAGGCCCTAGGGCCAATAGCCTAGTACCTACCTATGAACCTATGATCTCAGCTTTTTGTTGAGGCTGATAAGGGAGTTTTTCCAGTCTTGGGACTTCACCTTATTCCGCATCAGTTTCCTCCTTTTGTTGTAGAGTTTGTTTATGGCAGGGGACCACCAGATTGGCTTCCTTTTTTTGGAGGAGAGTGTCTTGGTTCTATTGGGTATGGAGAGATCCATGCATTTGTGTACGTGTTCGTACAGTGCATTGGTGTATGATTTGACGGTCATGCAACTATTCTCCATTTGTGTGGGTGCCATGAAGTTAGCCACCTCAGTTTTTAGGAGCCCAAAGTTAGCTTTGGAGAAGTTTGTCATGGTGGCTACCTTTGCAGGGAGGTGGGTGAGAGGGATGTGGGTTTCCAAGGTGATTAGTTTGTGGTAGGATCTAACCAGGGAAGGGCTGACTATTGGTGTAGAGCAATGGCCACCCATGTTAGTAAGGACCAGGTCAACGATACTGCTACCTCTATTGGGGGTAAGAACAAGCTGGTCCAGAGAATTGAAATAAATTAATTCCAGGAAAGGTTGGGCAAGTGTATTGGTACAGGAGTATTTTTCCCAGTTATTGGAGGGTTAGTTGAATTTGCCCAGTATGAGAGTGTTATTTGGACCGTAATATTCTCCAGGGTGCTTAGGAATGTGGAGTGTGAGTCTTGGGACATGGTTGGGGACCTATAGCAGGTTACGACCTTTATTGCTGTCTTACCCAATGTTAGCTGCACCTGAAGTATCTCTGAAGTGTTATGTTGGGCTACTAGTTTAGAGGTGTGCGCATCCTTTATGAATATGGGAACACCAACACCTTTGTAGCTTCGGTCCAAGTTCTGGGGCCGAAAGGTGTGGAATGAGTTATAGCCTGGTAGTGCAGGGGTGCTTTCTGTTGCCTTGAACCAGGTCTCGGTTACAGCACAAATGTTAATGTTCTCTATTTTAAGGAGTGCTTCGCGTGAGTGCATTTTGAGATTTAGACTTCTAGCACTGAGCAGCATCACCCTCAGATTGCATTTGTTTTTAGCTGTTATGGTGGTAATTTCGTCATTGGAACACCACCTAAAAAAAGCACTATAGGGGTGGCAAGAGCCTTGGCCAGTATCCAGAAGTCCAGGGGTGACAGATTCAGGCCATCTCTGGCAAAGCATCGAGGTCTGTCAGTCATATCATCCCAGGCAGACAGATAATGGATCCCCTTAGAATGACACCAGAAACCTAGCCAGTTGTTGAAATCAGTCATTTTCTGCTTGTACTGTGGTATCATTCTGGGTGATGGTAGGATGCTGCTCAGGGCTAGGGTCATACCCACCTGGGCTACATAATCCAAGAGCTCCTCCATGTCTCTTTTCATGTAGTCCAGGGAGGTACATCTCAGGTCATTCACACCCACATGTACAATGACAGAGTCATATTTGTAACTGTTGTTGAAGGACCTGAGTGCATGCATTATGTGGCAGATCCAGGCACCTGACAGGCAGCTGACTGTTACTTTCTCCTTATTCAACCTAGTGAGTGGGACATCAGTGTGCCTCACTATTGAATCACCTATGGCTAGTGTGTTGGGCATGCTGTTTTGCCTTAGGGGCTTTGGTTGAGTGGCACACTGTTTAGGAGAGTTATGTGTCTCGGGATTAGTGTTGTGTTATTGTGGTCGAGTGCATTTCTGCCTTGGAGGTCTCTTCTGTTTGGGTAGATTTTTATTGACAGTCTCCGCGAAGGTGGGTGTGTGGTTTGTGTTTTTATGTGAATACAGTGTTGGTGTGTGTTCTGGAAGGCTATGTGTTCCATGTAGTGTGGTGCAAGTGTTGACCTTCTCCTCTTGACCAGCTATTCCAGTCTTGGCTGGAGAGTCCGTGGCTTCCAGCAAGTCTGAGTGTATGGAGGTAAGAGGAGAGGGTTGTCGGTGTACATGAGGCAGTTGCTACATTACATCAGGATGCCCAAGTTCACCAGGTAAAATAGGAGAAAGCACAGGGAACTGACCTTTAGACATGCCTGGAGGGGTGGGCATTAATAATAAGTATTGGAGATGTTTCCTTGTAGAACGTTTAGTGCTGGTAGCACTTTTGTGTGCTACAATAATTGCTACAAGAAGTCTGGTAAAGTGCTAGACTAATAAGCTAGTAAAAGTGCAGGAAAGGAGAGAACTAGCAGATTTAAGGGAAAAAAATTGAAGAGCAGACTTTGGCACCACTCAGAAGCTTACAAACAGTCCTGGATACAGCAAGTCTGTATCTGGACTAGACTAGTTACAGGAAAGGCAGGAAACAAGGGTAAATGCAGGCTTTTAAACCAGAAAGTTGAAAGAGATGGAAAAACTGCTCAAACAGCCAATAAACTACAATTTCTGGGCCAGAAACCACTCCTCTTTATTTCATTAAGCTTAAAATATAAGGACTAAAATCCCCTGGCTGTATCAAGCTGTAACAGATGGAATGGGGAATAAACCATCCCCAAATAATTTAAATTTTTCACAGTAAAAAAATGAGTTAGTGAGGACACCATTGTATCTAACTTTAGATACTAGCAATAACAGCAGCAGAGTAAAGGCACACTACAATGGTCAAAAGATCTGTTTTTACCCAATTAGGATATACTTAATACAGGAAACCTTGTAATCCAGAATGTCTGAAGAAATGCATGTAAAATTGTGTACGAAAGCACTAACATTAAATCGTGTGGAATATTACTGGTTTGCTTTTTTGAGTTTATTTGTTTGAGCTGTTTTTTTACGTGATTTAAAACTTAAAGCAATATTGGAACAAGATGTAACAGAATACTGTGTTTTTAAGCAAACAACTGTTGAATTTCACTTTATTTCATGAGATGAAAACCAGCTGGGGTGAGTAAATGGTTGATCAAGGGTGACAGAGCTTACAAGTTTGAAAAAAAAACTTGTCTTTCATATCTAAGAAGATATCATATAGAAAGATAAAAGCTAATGCTATAAGTAATTCAATGAAAAATGAGCATTTATGATGCATTACAGCTGCAGATTTAGATTCAAGAAGATGACAAAAGAAACAGTATTGAGTTTATCAGAACCGATAGAGATCTCTTTTGGAGATTAATGCAGGTCTGTTTATAGTCTATATTAATTTATTTTACTTATGTGCATGTCCAACTGATGTGCATAGACTTGCAAGATTTGAATCTTCTCATTTCAAATTGTTTTAGGAATCCTCTTCTGTTACGTGGTATATAGCAGAGTCATGATATCAGTGTTTGATTCTTATTATTAAAACAATACGAACACATGAAGTAAACCAACCAGCTAAATGCTAACTGCATCAAATAATCCATAGTATTAAGAATTTTTACTAAATATATTACTCTGTTTAGGTTTAAACAGTCACATACAGGTATTTGAGGTCATGTGATTATATGATTATACTATAGATGGTTATAAGATTGCCACCTGGTTCATAGGTACGCAATAGGCTAGCTGTCCTTGTGGTCCATTTTAAGCCTAGACAATTTTCCTTTGGGAGAATTAAACCCTGCACATTTGTCTTTGAGGTGAACACCATAACCATTATGCCAAACCCCAACCCACTCCATTGGTGATAAATATATGGCATTCAGATGTTAGCTAGAACTGTTGGTTGACTTTAATTAATAGTATCTTGTTTATTTTAGGAAGTACAAAATCTTTGTCTAGCCTACAAGGCATCCTGTAATTCCACACTGATGGATTTATTGCATATCTGCAAACCAAAGAGCTTCTAAAATACCAGTTATATGGACCTAAACCTTGTCTTTGACATGTACAGGACATTTTGGAGGGATAGGCATATGTCTCAAAGATTACCCATTTTCTGGACCAGGCTTCCCATCCATGTGAAGCAAAGCTCATCCCTAGCCACATTTAAACCAATGGATAGGAAATTGCAAATTTATCCCTGGTTTGGCACCTATGCCCCTAATGAATAGGGCGAACTTGTGAATACTTGATATATACATGCTTACATCATTACAGTAAAATTCCTTCGGGTATTGACACATGTCAGCAATATTTTGGTAAATTTGGGGTAGGTTGTCTAGGCTCAAAATAGCTCTTGGTCCGATAGCCTAGTAACCAACTATGAGCCTGTTTACTAGAAGACTGGTCTGGCTATCTGTCTGAGTAATAATTCTACTGTAACCATTTAAGTGTTCTGTATAGTACACTAATAGAGAGCAGGTATTACAGTATGTACTTTTATAGCCTCAATATAATGTGATATACTGTAAAGGTCTCCCAGATATCTGTTAGTTAGGAATATTACCTATTTAAAAAAATCTGTTTAATTGCAGAGATTTTATATGCTGGTACCATTATTTGCCTACCCATGACATTAGTTAGTTCCAGAACAGGTTAGAGTGAGTGACCGAGTTAGTCTTCTTTGTAGTAGGAATATGGGTCCCTTCATTGGATTAAAAAGCTTTTTGAGTTTATATCATTCTGTATAGACAATGGATTTTAGCTGGAAGATACACTTAACAAAATGATTATGTAAATAAATTAAGAAAGTATAATTAAAAACAAATTAAAACAGGAACAATTGTAGGTGCATGATGTAAGTTGCTATGGAATTAGGGGTCAGGTATGGTGCTAGGAAGATGTGATCACCCCCAAAGGAAAACTGTTCATCTTAATCAGTAACTTACTCTAGCAGAAGTTATCCTTCATCATATAAAGTAAGAGGATATGCAGTCAGATCTAAGCAGAATTATAATGGAAACAATTAAAATAACGTTTAATAATAGTGACATGGTAACTGAGATTTTGTCTTTTGTTGATTAAACATCTTATTCAAAAGATACTTCACTGTTGGTTGGAATAAAAAAAAAAAGTAATTTATAGATCCTGAAATGTATTTGAGCTTTTGTACTTTGATTAAAGAAACTTTGTTTAGTTGTTCATTTTAATCATATTGCAGAATTTAAATATTAGAACATATGTTGACTTAGCAACTAGTAATATTTTGTATGACTGAACACTGGAAGATGTGCTGATAGGGTGTGAGGACCGTTGTTCCTGTGTAACAAATGTCTCTTTGTGGAGGGTAACTGTAATAATCAATCATAACATTTGGGTTGTTCATCTTTCTGTTTCTTCTCCTAGCAAGAAATTGTAAAGCCTGTTGCATCTTGCCTGTGAGGAATCAATATGGATCTCACATTAGATATGTACTGGTGGGAGCTGGCACGAGTCTTCCATTTATATGCATAGTAGCTACCTTGTCTCAAATTTTAAAGTTTGCTTTTTAAAGGAGTTAATTTTAATCTTTCTACTTGCATTTTCTTCAATAAAATTTCAGTGATGGTGGCCAACTCAGTTAATAAACATGATCATGGAAGGCACATAACCCTGAAGTATTTTCAGTCATAGTCTCTTTGTTGTCTAGTTCCTGAAGATTATACTGAAGGATGTAAACACTCTAGCAGATTTAAACAAACTACAAGACTAATGAGGTAAAAATATTTAAACTATTTTCTCACTTAAAAATGTCTCAGATGTTAGGAAGGAAATCAAAATAGATTAGATGGTAGAAGAACCAGCCAAAATGGAGAATAATAAATGACTAGTCCATAGCAGAGCTGTACTATTCAATAGGAAACATGTATACCCTTCAGACTGGTTCTTTTTTACTTCTTCTGATACCATTCAGGTGGACAATTCATCTTTTCAACTGCTGAAGACAGGGATATGAAGTTGCTTTCTTATGTGTCTGCCTGAGCCTTTAATGATGCCATTCCAAATAAATGTAAGCTCAAATAGTCATCTTCCACTGTACCAATGTATGCCTAGATGTCATACATTTCAAAACTAATTTTGGAAGTGAAAGAGGTTATTGAGGGAAAAGTTTCAGTCCTGCAGGACACTGGCCAAACTGTTGCCTCCCATTCTGAAAAATGTGTTCCCATGCCTATGTTGTATGTCCCATAGGTAGCAAGAGTCTGGCCAATGAAATAGTATTGAGTTTATTTGAAATTAAACTGATCTTATTCAGAGATTAACATAGGTCTGCTGTTAAGCTGAGAAACCTATGCCAATACCACTGAAGCCTTAAAATAGAAGCCCTTCTTATTTCTTCTGTATACAAATTTACCTTTTCATCTCAGTTTTTCCATACATTATATCGTTTGTGTCTAGAAGGATGAGGATTCTTCTTCATAGCTCTCTGGTTCACCATCACAGGATATTAATATCGATAAAACTATGAGAGAGAGAGTTTTTGCTTGCCAATGACAAATAGTTTATTTCCAAAATAAAGATTCCTTTGTTCTGAATGTTGAAGGTACTGGAATCTCTGGGCAGAATTCCAACATAGTTTTAAAGCTTTTCAGGATTTATGGGAAAAGAATTCTACTCAGTCTTACTCCCAGCCCCTGAGCATAGCTTTGAAAATGTGTTATACAACTGATATGTTTAATTCTCATCCTTTTTACCTTGAAGAGTGACACTGCAAGCTTTGCTGTTACATCTTCTGGCCTTTCAAACAAGTGTTCTGTGTCTCTGAACTCTTTCTTTTAACAGAGGCAGGTGTTGTTGGGAAGGCATAGTAAAAGGGTATACACTTGTACCACTTTAGCAGTTAAGACCAATAATTATCTTGCATGTGTTTTTTTCTGAATAAAATCATTCTTTCTCAAATTTGGCATATTAAAACATCTGCTCAAGTAAAAAGAAAAAAGGTCGCAGTGGACAAAAATGCTGATTCTATGAGTCTTCAGACATCGTGTCTATGACTCTGTGAATTCTATTATAAAAGCCCCTAGAACAGATATTGTAGTGCATGGAGAGCCATGATTATGTTCTGACATTATAAAAAGATAAACTTGTTAAGCACTTTTCTAGTACAAAACCCAATCAAAAAAGTTCTTAGAGGTACTTAATAAATGTATGTTATGACTGTCTGCTTGTGAAATATAGAATGTCCTTAATGGGGAATGTTAAACAGGTTAAGGTTAGTCATGTGTAAATAGTCATCTGTTTTTTTAATGCCAATGTTAATTTAATTTAATGATGTTTTTTTTTAATTTAATGATGTTTTTTTTTTAACACTGCCTTTTATGCAAATTGGTTGTATGAGATAATTAGTCATATGATTTGTTTGCACTATATATGAGGCTGGTTAGCTTTTAATGTTTTTGTAAACAAATTTTGGAAGAACGTGCTTAACAAATAGATTTAATAAATCTGCTTCCTATACATTACTTTTTACATTTGAGCATTTTTGAACAAGTTCACCTGGGTAAGCACTGGCAGTTACCCTGTGTTTGGTTATTAGTTTTTGCAGTGTCTTGTCTCCTCTTGGACTGGTTATTTGTTATGCACCCCTAAGAACTGTTATGATTGGGTCTTATAGGATCATAGGAAGTTACTAGACTATTGGCCCTGAGGCCCTTAAAAACCTAGCCAAGAATTTAGCCCATGTTTACACAGGTCAGCACCCATAGCCCCTGTCTAGCAGGGACACAGGTGGAATCCCAGGGATGTATTTCCTGTTTCCTATCCAGTTATCCAGGTTGCGCATAAAAAGGGATAATGAGGTAGTCTGCTTGATGTGTAGAGGGAGTCTATTCCACTAATGGGGGAGTCTGTGGGACACAAATCTGTCCCGCCAACAATTTCAGAGACCAGGTTGAGGTCGTATATATGGGTTACTCGAGTGGAGCTTGACTTGTGGATATGCAGCAGTCCCATCAATGCGGGGTCTGAGATTGCTCTGTGTGTCAGACAGAGGTCACCTCTGAGGAGTCTGTATGAATCTGAGTAGAGGGACAGATTCTTTGGCCTATCTGTGTAGGGTAGATATTTGAGGCCCTGGATTCTTCTGGTGAGGAGCCTCTGTGGTCTCTCCAGCTGCTGCATGTGCCTTGGGATGTACATGATGAAGGGAGCATTGTACTCAATAATTGGCCTTATAAGGGAAGAATACAGGGATTTTATGATCTCCTCTTCCCCTGGATGAGATACCCCTCCTTATGAGGTGGGCCATGTAGAAAGCTTTCCATACAACGGAAGCAACATTGTGGTAAGTTGTCAGGTTGCTATCAACCTAGGTGCCCAAAACCCTCATGACTGATTGCATGCTCAAGACATTGTTAGTAATGTGATAATATGTGAGGACATCAGTCTCCCAAAAGGGGATGATGATGTATTTTTTGGCATTCAGCTTGAGGCCATGTTTCTGGCACCAGTCATTTGTTTGGGCTGAGACCCTCTTGGAGGATATCCACATCATTTGGGGAATTGATGACTGCGCCCAGCTTGCAGTCATCTGCAAACTTGGTCAGCCATAGCCCACTGGTTTTGGCCTGCACCTCAGAGAAGTATACCCGGAATAACAGAGGCCCCAAGACTGATCCCTGGGGTACTCCGCTTGTTACAGGTCTACTGCTTGAGGTGGTTTCCTCTATTTTGATTAGGTGGGTTCTGTCAGTGAGCCAGTTTGCTACCCATCTGGCAACATATGGATTGATGCCTAGTTGAGAGAGTCTATCTATTATACCCAAGTGGGGAATAGTGTTGAAGGCTTTGGCCAGGTCACGGTAGGTGGGGTGCACCATCTTCTCCTCATCCATGGCTTTGGTGACTGTCTCAAAGAAGTGAACCAGATTTAAAAGACATGACCTCCCCTTGACAAGGGGTCGAGTGCTGGCCAGCAAAGAATAGTGACAGGAGGCAAAACAACCTTTAAAAAAGTGTTAGAAATTCACTCTGCCCCACTTATAAACAATAATTGTGGCAGAAGGAACAGTTTAACAGCTTTTAGAAGTCATTTTATGTTCTGATAGAAGGGCATTTCATTTCTGTCCCTGAGTTAACAAAACATCCTTGATTTTGCTTAATGCTTTTGCCTTTTCCCTCATAAAGTCTTTGATTTTCTGGTGAAGCTCTGATGATTGTAGTCAGTCAGTAATGCCACCAATTAGAATGTCATACCTCTTTTGTTCAGAAAATCCATGTTGAGGCAAAACCTGCCATACTGTTAACTTTTAAGTAAATTAGACCAGTATTTCAAAACTGTCCCAATTCTGATCCCTTGTCCTCACACTATTGTTGTATTTGTTTTGAATACTTAAGCAAAGAAGTTGTCAGGTATGCTGTTGTCTGTTTGACAGCACTAAATGTTTAATGGCTTTCAAAGCTGATAAACCAGTTTTCTGTTTTTTTGTTCTGTAATAGGTAGTATATGGAGCAGTTAAAGCATACTGTACTACAAAGAATTATGATTGGTTCTCCGATAATAACCCTTATTATGTTTTCTCGATATGGGTGCCAAGTTTCACCTGTTGAGCTTTGTTCTTGAGTTGAATTTCTTGGCATCCATGTTGTGAACACCTGATAAGTGGGATATGATAAGAGACCCAATAATATTCCTCTATGTTTAGTATCAGAAACAATTCCATTTGGATATTAAGGCACACGTTTTAGATACTCATTTTATATAGAGTCTTTTGTTTTGTCATTCAACTACAGACCTTTTAAAGTCTTTCCAGGGGAAAGATTGAGGATGATTGCTCAGAATCATCAAGAAGGCTATCATTCAGCCATTCCACCATTTCAAAGAAATTATCCTTCTTCTAGTAAAGATGTTTAAAGTAGACCAAAGCTTTTCCCTTACTCTGAATATACAAAATGTCTGCCTCACAAATCACCATGCACAAAACCTAAGTAAAGATGGAACTCATTAAGGCACTGTTAACACTGTGCTTTTGAATATTTACATATGTAAAGAGTGCTGTGCAGCTTATGTTTGTAAATATCTATTTGTTTACAGCTGCAAAATAATAATCAATCGTTTTGTCTCATTAGAAACAGTTAAGATTAGTATTTTATTTTGTCTCATACTAAAAATGTACTATTGTTTTTATTCAGGTTTGCCATTTTTTTTTTTCCTTATTTCCTTAAATGTTGCAAGCAGAGCTGATTTATGCAATTTCTCTGGGCACAGGTTCTAAAGGAGCATTTCTTTTACTATGTCAAACCATTCAAGATGCCAAAGTAAGGAGTTTCATTCTTACTCCAAGAGAAAGTGTAGTGATATTGGCATTTTATGTTAATTGGCATATGTATTAATTTACTTATGTGGCTACTTGGATATGTATTCCTTATGTATCTTTGAATGGGTTTCCATTCAAATGCTCAAACTTTCAAGGAATGTGAGAGCTTATAGTATCAGCTGTAGAGTTCAAAAATGAACTTTTCATCCATTGTTGCTGTTTTGGTGTGTAAGATTGCTGTACAGTGGCGATTGGGGGAATTTGCCTTTTCCCCACTGTGGTGCGATCTTGAAGGTGACATATATAATTACCATGGGGTGTGAGGGCTGCATGCACAAAAATCTTTTTTTGTTTTTATCTTTTCAAATCTGTGTGATTCAAATTTTGTATGTTCAAATCTTTGTGATTCAAACTTTTTTGTCTGTGTCTTACATTTAAACTTTGTATAGTTTGAACAAACATAGATTCCTTTGAACATATATTTTGTCTGAGATGCACAATTTTGTTTATTTTTTCTTACTTAATATTCAAATGACTATGTTAACTAAATAACATTTTCAAATATAGATGGAATTTGTAGTCGGCCTGTGCCAAGATCACCAATTTTCTGTGCTGAAATATTTAAGGCATAATTTTGCTAAAAATGATAGCTTTTCAGAGCAGAGACATTTTTATAATTTCTGCTACATGTTGTATATATCCCTTTTATTTGCCATTCTTTTGTACAGCAGAACATTATAATGAAAGGATCTTATGTATCTTGGACAGTGCTATTAGAAATTAAGCATTCACCTTAGGAGGTACCAAAGTAAGTCTTACCAAGATACTTTTGAATATATATATTTTTTATTTATGGGAGACAATTCTTCTTGTATTAAATACTACAGAAGACTTGGATGAAAATACTATTGGGTATTGCAATATTATTTTCTTTGTTTTATACTTATTAACAAAGCTTGTGGTCTATTGGTTGTGAAAGTACTACTTTTCTTTATTAACATATTAATACAGATTTGGTCCATTAAATTGATAGCAGACCACATGGAAAAGCACATGAATTGCGTGCAGTCATCAAGTAGCCTACTTAACACCATACCTATCACAAATACACACACGCGCGTGTGCGCGCACACACACACACACACACACACACACACACACACACACACACACACACACACACACACACACACACACACACACACACACACACACACACACACACACCACTAAATATTCATGCATTTGAAACAAACACATCACACTCTTCAAATGTGGGAGGCAAGACTTCCATACCCCAGATAGCAGAGATAGGAAGCTACATATAGAAATCACTATATAATAATCACATTTCAATAGCCTATTTTATGCTGGGTTTCATGTGTCATCCTCTCAAATAGAAAGTACTACTTGTGATTCTACCCATATGTTATGATTTATTGTCACAGTGATTGCTCCCGGAGAAGATAGTACAGTTATAGGATAGCAGTAGGTCATTGAGGAGAGGTCTTTATAACTGTTAAACTCCCTCCCACTGTATCCTTATCTTAGTAGAATTTTCTAGTTTTCTATATTTATATGAATAAATAAATACCCATTTGTTAAGGTAGGACAACTGGTCACACAGTCTCTTTTCAGGTGTGACTTGGAAACTATGTCTGATTAAGTGACTTGCTCAAAGTCACACAGTAGGCAGATGAAGGATAATGGACTCAAACCGTCTACCACAAGAACTACAGCTGACAGCCTTCACTCTCTGCACCAACTGCCACGCTTCCTTGGCAATTTGTTATATCACTGGTGAGAATATTTGGCTAGTTTGGCTAAAAGACATCGATTATAGTTGCTATAGTTTAATTTTCTAGCTTCTTATATTTACTTAAATCAAATAAGTTTACTGGGCATTCTTTTACATCTTTGTATTGTTGTGAAAAGCTGGATAAAACACTTCTATTATAGTTATGTTACACAACATTAGCCACAACTGTTTCAGCCTGATAAAGATGAATGAAATGTGGAAAAACCTTAGAAACCCCTCTGTTGTTTGTTGATTAAAAATAGTCTTAACCTGGATTAAGTCTCAATTTTAAGAATGTGTTTTTTCTGAAATAATAAATAAATGTCAATGCATTAGGGAGTTTTGAAGGTTCCATTGAACTTTACTTACAGCCTAAACACAAAAATCCTGCTTTAACTTCCAAAACTTGGGCAATGCTATGTTTTTGCTTTCAGCTTTCAATGAAACACTTACTAAAAGGAAAAATAAATTCCATGGATTTCAGTCGTTCACTAAAATCACACGATTAACCAGAAAATGGACATAATTCTCTCCAGATTAAGGATCTAATATTATTGTGTCACACCCACCTTAGACCTATAATGCTTTGTCATGTAGAATAAAATTGCAAGCCCCTGCTTTCTATATATAGCTTGTTCGTAATCTAAACACACAAAAAAAAAAATCTAATCTCTCCAATGTCATTAACACATTTTTTAAATAAACACTGTTTTTATCATTAGGGAAACTTTCAAATATCTTCTTAAACCTTATTTCTAACAGAGGTTTTAGAATCCATTGATAACATTAGGTGAACAGATAGGCGAATAGCTTTCCTACGAAATTTAGAATTTCTGAATTAAGAGTTGCAACTGAATCACTAAAGCCTTTAAAATCTGTAAATGACAGGTACTAAACAGAATTACATAAATAGTGCCACTCGAATACTTTAATTTTGTGGCTAAAAGTATTAATGGCATGCTGAACAAAAATCCTCTCCATATTCGTATAAAGAAAATATCAAAGTAATTGCTGAGCCAAAGACCTTGTTCATGCTCTTGTGTAGATGTATGACTAGTTTAAACATCTGATACCTGCATTGTTGCTGTATGACTGTATTCATTCTGAAGTGTCATGCCAAGAAAATTCTAAAAGTACTATACAGATAGTGTGACTTGTTAAGATAAAAAGTCCTCTTTTTAATACTAAATATAGATACAAAACAGCCTTTGAAACTATTCAAAATAAACTTTCAGTAGTAGTATTGTTTTACTGCTTTGGCAAATTGATTCAGGTGACAGCAGTTAATATGTTATAATATGCCTGAATTTTCAAATGTGTAGTATAATCAGTCAATATATATATATATATATATATATATATATATATATATATATATATATATATATATATATATATATATATATATATATATATAGTTCTCAGTCCCATTAACTTGAGCAAGGAAGAAAAGCTGATCCCCCCACCAAGCCATTTTATGTGGGCTTGTGCATAAACCATTAGTGCTATTAGAAATACTCTTGAGATTCAATACTATTCTCTGAGAACTGCAGGATACAATAAACTAACTCTGGTTGTGATGATATGACACTCTCCTGTTTTTTTACCTCATTTTTAAAATAACTTGAGGGTAAACTGATTTGCCGTTATCAATTTTATTTCTTATACATGTCTGGAACGCAACCAAAATAAATTGATGATCCTGCATATTCATTTTATCCCTACTGATAGCTTAAAACAAAATTGTCATTCTCTGAGTTAAAAAAGATATTATCTCATAGTCATTATCAACACAAATGATGATTACATTTGGTGCTCAATTTTAATTTATAGCTAATTATACAATAAAAGTCGCTTAGTATCTGAGAATGTGCATGCGGATTGGACATAACGATCAGCATGCCTGTTACAAATTCAATGCTATCACTGGAAAGAAGACTGGCCAAAAAAACAAGGCAATACCGCACCTGCAAACATCTTTCCCAAAGTTTGATAACAAGGTCACAGTTAAGCAGTGACAGACCTATGTGCTGTCTGAACAGTACTGAAAATGTGCCTAGTTCTTAAAAATAAATTAAAATAACATAAAACACTTCCCAAGAAGAGTAGAATTGCCATTGAGGTACAAGAGCCTGTTACGTCATAGGCTTGTTTTGTTTTGTTTTGTTTTGTGATTGAGCTCCTTTTATTCTTTATTGCATGTAACTAGTGTCTTCCATTCTCCATTCTAGAAATCAGAATCACAGTTACCAAGATGGGTCTGCAAGTGGAATTGTTTATTAAATGCATTTGCAAAACAAAAAAAAATGCAAATATAACATTATGCAGTTTGCTTCTAAAGTGTACTAAGACTTTTTTTCTTCCCCAGATTTGATAAGTGACATCCATTGTCTGTGAACCTACTCAAGGTAGGCAGGCATTAGGAAATTTAATTCTTTTAACTCAGGGTGGGGGGAATTCAACTACTATGTTTTCTGCAGGTGTTGGCACATACATTCTCAATGCATGCAGTATATTGGAGAATTGGCATGACAGCACTACATTTTCTTTATATAGTGACATTATTTAGAAACGATATGAAACTATTTTCTTAAATAAAGTCATTGTATAATAGCAATAATCATTCCTGTGTGTGGGTAAACCTTTGTGATCAGACCACACCAACCATGAATAAATACATTACCCAACCCCAGTCATGGATTATTGCTAAATTGCCACACCACAAGCATTGTACAAGGAATTTTAGGAACTGTGAAGTTGTCAATGCTCAGCTTTGACTTTCAAGCAGAACTGCATTAAATACATTTTTGCAGGTGGTTAAGTTCCAGCATTCCTTGAATCCCTCACTCTAAATATAGTAAAACAAAGGCTAAACAAACTTTGGGACAAAGAATTCTCACTAAAATCAATGCACAGTAGTTTTAGTAAAGGAAGGAATCAATTTAACAAAACTAACTAGTCCCATTTTGCACAAACATCATATTATATTCTTCATGTGTGTCTTGTGTAATTTCATTTTTTGCAGTAATAGAATCTATTATATTTGCCCTTTAAACAAAGTCTGAACAAGACAAAGATGATTTTACTAATGGTATTATGTGCATGTCATTATCTTTATACAAACACTACCTCCATATTACAAACAATGGCACAGAGCTTCATTACTTAAATCTAACAGTTTATTATCCTGATCACCAACCCTAATTAATTTTGAGAGAGTTTGTAGTATGAGAAACACTGAAAAAGGGGGACAATACTTAGGAGCAATAGAGGTCTCACTGTGGTATTAAAATAATGGCATACACTGTCAAGGAATCATAAAATCAAGTTGTAATGTACTAAATTGGTGCTCATTGCATTTCATTTCACTGACATATTATAAAGTCTGTTAATTTTGTTAATTCAGCTTCTTGATAAGTAAAGAAACACATGAAGGAGGTGAGGTGAAAAATTATCAGACAAGGCATCACTATTTTATAAACACAAAAGTACTTCTTCTGTTATGTGGAAAAATTTGGCACCACCTTCAGTGGCTTCCACTTCTTGCATATAAAGTCGGTTAAAGGATTTCTTAATAAAGACTCTCCAACATCAGTTTAAGTTTCCTATACGGTAAATCAGTTAACAACAATGGCATTAAATGCAGGAGATCCTCAAAAAATAATTCTCCAAGTACATAAAGGAGCTCCTCCAAGAGGAACATACACCAGAATCTGTCACAAGTGGTGAGAGCCAAGCAAACATCAGGGCCAGTGCTTGTGAAAGAAATAATGTGATAACTCTTTACTTATTAGCCAAGCTTTCCACAGAACATTGACTATGATAAATTTGCTGAGGAATATTTTAAATGATTTCAAAAATGATCAAATTTACAGCAGCATCTGCAGTCACCAGTGCAGGTTTGTGCTGGACCTCTCTGTGTAAATGATAAAACAGAAGATTTACCCTTATATTTGTTGGCATTTGTTGTTGATTTCCAATTGCAGAAAAGATCAAACAGATTATGGTGGTTCGGACACATGTGCAGTAAAGTAGGAGACAATCTGGTGAAGAAGATTTGGAAACAAACCGAAAGAAGGTAAGAGGAAACAAGGACATCCAGCAAAGAGGTGGAGGGATTGTGTGAAAGAAGACCTGTGACAGTCAGGCACAAATGTTGAAGAAGGCAGGAATGTGGCACTGAATTGAGAGATGGTGACAGTTAACATGATACCCAACCCCATGTAGAAAATGGGAAAAAAGTGTGCTGCTGATGATTTGTTGGCAGGGGGATGTAAGAGAAGAACAAAGAAGTGGGAATTTTATATGCAGCAAATTGAATACCATATGGGTCCTAACT
Organism: Protopterus annectens; assembly: GCF_019279795.1. NCBI lineage: Eukaryota > Metazoa > Chordata > Ceratodontiformes > Protopteridae > Protopterus > Protopterus annectens. The sequence goes on from NC_056728.1 coordinate 400,747,917, forward strand.
CATACTCCAGTGACACATCTTATCAATCTTCAGTCTTTCTATCAAAGATTTGAAGAAACTGTTCATTATGCAGAAGATTATTTTGATAAGCCCACAAGTAATTTTTCATCTTCAAAAATGATTTTATGAGTTGGTGAGAATGATGCAGTCCAAGTGTCTCATTTTATACTTCTAAACATACTTCTCGCTCACATTTGCAGTATTATAAAGCACACACTCTAGCGCCGAAAACTGACATACTGTGGTACATAATGCCAGCTAGTGTTACAGAACAGTTAGGAAAACAGTGTGGGAATAGGTGTGTGAAAAGAATTGTAAAATTACATGCAAACAAAGGCACCCAGTCCATAGATCACATCACGAGATGCAAATGTGTGCATCTGAAAATAAGGGCGTGATTCATAATTAAATGCACAGATAGAATGCAGCAAGTTGTGCTTTAGTATAAGAACAAAGACCTCATGAGAGATTGTGGAGTTGTAATAATTAAAGATGCTTGGGAAAGCTGAAACCTTTGTGCGACAGCATTTGGCTCTATATGTTCCCCTTTATCTCCCATTGGGAGGCTGATGTAGCTGTAGGCAGTGCCAGTGAAGCCAATACCATCAGCATGTTTCCTACCACCACCTAAGACATCAACAGCTGACTGACTAATTCTCCGCAGACAGAGGTATCATGCAGGCATTGGCCCACGCAAATCACCCACAAGCAGGATTATGAGGAATGCATGGACTTCGTATTCCAGTCAGCACAGAGATGTGGGCAGCTCTTACTCTACTAGCTATAGGGACCTTTCAGGGCAAAACAGGGAATGCATTCAGTATATCACAGCTTTTTGCCTGCAGAATACTCAATACATTCCTGCCTCTACACGTAAATGAGCATATTTTTCCCCCAACAAATGAGGGTAAAGAGACTCCCCCCATGCATTGCTTCAATGACATTACTTACCTCCCCACAAGTACTGGTTGTTATAGATTACACACATGTTGCAATAACGACCCCCATCTAGTGTCCATGGACAGGGTAATGTCACAAGGAAGATCTGTCATTCTGTCACTTGCCAGATAATGTGCAGTATGCAGGGCTTTATAACCAATATGCCTAGCAGTGCCTTTGATTCACACAACTGGCATTTAAGCTTTCTATCATACATCTCAACTCTACAGGTTTTGCAGAATGTCCAGATTTTTGCCTCATATTTTTGGTGTGTTCCTCCTAACATCTGTTCCTTTCTGACAAATAGCTGAGGATTGAAGTCATTAAATAATGACAAACATTTGAGTTTAAGACTCCACATCCTTCAGAAAGTTCATGATAATGCAACACCTATTGTACTATCAACTTTCTAAGTTTGTAAGAGCAATATTTAAAATCTGTCCCTATGTGTCCCCCCATCATTTTAGGCTTTGTCCAGATTTTTTGCTGTAAGAAGTTGAGAGGTATGCTTTCTATACTACTGTTTCCAGCATAGCGAAATTCCACATAGTTAGCGAGTGCCGACACTGATGTAATATGACTAATATAGAGTCAGAGACAATGCCATACTTTTCAACTGTCCCTGATTTTAAGGATCATCCTTGATTTTAGCTCAAAAATTTGATATGTTTCATTGCAAAAATTGTGTCTTTTTTGCAGAAAATCTGATGGATTTCAGTAAATAAATAATGACAACCATTATGGCTGAAGATGACTTTTAACTCAGGAAATACATGTAAATCCAAGACATCTTATTTTGTCTTCTTCCTGAATAAGCAGAGCACTTCACTGGCCCGCTTTAAGAGAAATCTTAACTAGTGGATGGGCAATAGGAAGTTCACCCCATGGATCACTTCAGTGGCCTTGCTTGACAGGGGCACTGGGAACTAACTTTGGACAACATGATGCCAGGGAATCTTCTTGGGCTAGGCTTATATGGATTCCAGGACCATTAGCCTAGTACACACCTATGAACGTATAAGTAGCTCTAATATTTAAAAATGTCTTTGAATTGTCACATTTGTCTCTAGTTATTTTTTGGCTCTGTCTCTGATTCTGGAGGAAAGTGGTTCAAAGCTATGGACACTAAGACCATAATGGTTCCATCTCTCTTATATGGTGCCCCCATCCTTACCAATATTCAGTCCTGTCTGAAAACTAAACTCAGCACATGCTACAACAAAGTTGCCAAATTTGCTGCAAATGTTAAATTCTCCACCCACCACTGTTCCACACTACATCAGCTAAATTGGCTTGAGTTCCCCTATCACCTCACATACCTACAACTTACTACTGCCCATAAACATATCTACCACCCAGCAGCCTGCCCATCACTCTCCCACATTCTGACCACATACCATCCTAACTGACACCTTAGATCAGAAAACAAAATGCTATTAAACATCGATAAACTTAAGCTCTCTGCCGGCCAAATGCTGTATTCATTTACCATCTCCAAGCTATGGAGTAATCTTCCTTCACTCAGGGCCATCCCTAATCCAACAACATTTAAAAACATCCATTAAACTCCATCTGTCCTCACATTGGCTATACACCTGGACCCCTGCTGACAACCTCAAAACCTGACCCCTCTCTGAACCCTACTCTTCCTTACTACAGTTCACTCCATAACTAATCTATCTTCTCCATTTGTCATTCTTACTAATTTCACTTTGCTGTTACTTTAACCTCTGCTATTCCTATCCTAAGCCTTCCATCACCTTCTTTACCCCTTAAACTAATTGCTTCTTAACTCTATCACTCTTACTTATACATTAAAACCTTTCATAATAACCAACACATCATGATAGTAGACAATCCTTTACTGATGTTCCCAGATTTATACAATGTCATTATCAATGTTACTTTATGTCACCATTATTTTATTTTAATGTCCTTCTATTGTCTTATATACTCTGTTGTGTAATAATTCTCTGTATGTAACTAAATGTGGAACTTTTCTCCCCGGGCCTCCAATGAAAATGGGCTCATCTCAGGCCCAGTGGACTTTCCTGGTAAACAAATGCAATCAATCAATAAATTTCACCAACAGTATGCTCCACCTGTGTTTCAGGTGATGCAGGATACCCACCGGAGCCCCGGTTCTGGCAACTCCTTTAACAAATCCACATTGCATTGCCAAAATTAAATATGATACTCCTCATGTACAAGCACAGCACATCACTGAGTATGGTTTTGGCCTGCTGAAAGCACAGTTCCAAAGCTGAGATACATCCGGAGTTCACTACAGTATGACCCTGTCATAGTATGCAGGCTGTTTTTGTAACATGCTGCATAATAAAAAATATGATCATAAGGAAGGATGCAGACCAGCCATCTGTCCCAGGAACTAGTCGATCCACTACAGCAGCACCTGTCAACAGCCAACACACCAGAATCGTCCAATGACACCAGTGATAACAATGAGGCTGACAGACAGCGAACAACTGTGGACACAGTACATGAGAGTGCAGGCACAATAGTGGCATCTGTTCTGGGTTTATGGGCTCCAACAAGTACACAGTCAAACTGCAGTGTAGCACAGAACAAGCAAGATTTAGGCAGTGTTAGTGAAATTCTATGCTGTGTAGTGCAATGTTGAGTCGCACTGTGTAGCCAACATATCCAAATATGTCACACAATAGAGAGGGTACAGTAAAACCTAGCCTTTATAGGTTCATAGGTTCATAGGTTCATACTAGGCTATCTGCGCTTTCACCACCCCTTAGGATGAGAATACTATACCCATTAGTTTGCTGTGCCTCTGTCCAGCAGTGACACAGAGATGATTCCCGGGGTAAACCTACGATCTCCCATCCACTCGTCAAGATTTCTCTTGAACAGAGTCAGTGAGGGGCTCTGTCTCACATGGACTGGGATTCTGTTCCATAGTGTAGGGAGTCTCTGGGTGATGAATCTGTCCCTCCAGCACGTCCTATTTATATCCGTGTTGAGGTTTAAGTCTCTTGCTCTCGTGGCTCTGGTGGATTTGGATTTTTGAGGTGGAGCATGTCCATTAATTCGGGTTGGACATGGCCTTGTATGTCAGGCACAGATCACCTCTGAGGAGATGGTATGCGACTGAATAGAGCTGGAGTTTCTTCAGTCGGCATCGTATGACATATGTTTGAGCCTTTATCCTTTTGGTGAGGAACTTTGGGGTCTTTCCAACTGCTGCAGGTGTCGGGTAAGGTACATTCGAATGGGGCGTTGTACTCAATCATTGGTCTGATAAGTGAAGAGTACAGGGTACAATGACCTCTCCTGATCTGGATGTGAATCCCTTCATGATCAGGTAGTTCTTCCTAACCACTTTGGCAATGTGAGTATCAAAAGAGAGGTTACTGTCAACTTGGGTCCCCAGGTCCTTGATAACTTCTTGTTTAATGGATTACCACCTATGTGGTAATTAGGGGTTACCTTGTTTTTCCCAAAGGGTATGACTATACATTTTTTGGCATTTAGCTTAAGGCCATGGCTCTGGCACCAGTTATCCATTTCTATGAGACCTCTCTGGAGGATGTCTGTGTCTGATGGAGTGTCAATTATGGTGCCCAGTTTGCAGTCATCTGCAAATTTTGTCAGCCACTATCCCCCTATGTTTGCCTGCACTTCAGAAACATAAATGCTGAACAAGAGGGGGCCCAGGACTGAGCCCTGTGGGACACCGCTCGTGACCGGCTTAGAGTCTGACTATATTTTTTAATTTCCTGGTAAACCACTGAGGATTGCAGCTAGTCGAAAATGCTAGATATTGCAGTTCTGTGCTTGTTTTTTTTCCACAGAAAATATTTCTTGATGCACAACCTGTTGTTCTACTAAGTAAATGGATCTGTGTAACATAAAATGCTGGCCTGTGTGGAGGGGAATATGACTAATGGCTGCTTTTTGATGATTACTCTAACTTGCAGGATTACTGTAATTTATGCGAAGGAACTTGGAATGCTCAAATATGTGGCTACTGTTTCCATGGAAGCTGAGATACAATCCATGCCTGATGATATTAAGTAAAACTGCTGGGTGGGGGTTGAGAGCTGTCTGTAGAAACTAACTGATCCTCTTATTGTTTTCTCAGTTTAAACTGTCTCTATCTGGCCTTGCAGGATGACCATGCATTTGCAGGATTACTTTAATTTATGTGAATCATCTTAGAATAGGTTAATACGTGGCTACTGTTTCTGTGTTACAGAGTTGAAATACAAAACACGGTTGTCATTTCTTATATAAATGTTGGATGGGGGTGGGATTTTTCTGTAAAGATTAACTGACTCTCTTGTTTTTTTTTTTTCACTTTAAATGATCACAGGCTCATAGCTTCATAGGTAAGTTCTAGGCTACCTGCCCTTGTGGGCCATATTAAGCTCTGACAGTTTCCCTTTTTGTGCTCAAAATAACCTGTCCCAGTTGGTTAGAGATTGGCCTTACCCATCCCATGGCCAATGATTATATATTAGCCCTAAAGGGAATAACTAAGATTATACCATAGATAATTTGAGGGGACCCATGCATGGGATAATGTATTTAGGACCTGCATCTGTCCATGGGTAGTACAAGGGGTGCTCCTTGGGTAAACTTTCTGCTTCCCATCGTAGATCTAAGTTGTGCTTGAAAATGGACAGGGATGAACTTTGACTTATGTGGATGTGAAGTCTGTTCCATAGCAGTAGTATTCTCTGTGAAATATACCTGTCCCTCCAAACCATTCTGTTGATGTTGCAGAAGAGGTTTAGCTTCTTAGACTGAGTATTTCTGATGCCATTTGACTTGCTGATGTGTAGTAAATTTATTAGTAATGGGTCAGAGGATACCCTGTATGCCAGATACAGGTCACCTATTAGCAGTCAGTAGGATAAGTCAGTCCATGTAGGACACGTTATTTGGGCCTTGTATCCTTTTAGTAAGGTATCTCTGTGGGTGTTTCAGTTGTTGCATGTGTCTGGACAGACACATGCCAAAGGGGGCATTATATTCAATGATCAGCCTAATGAGGGCATAATAAAAGGGGACAATGACATACCTAGATCTAGACACACTCCCTTTGTTTATAAGCTATACAATATAGAAGGACTTTCTTACAACAATAGGCACATGTTGGTCAAAAGTTAACTCACTCACTCACTATATGACTTTGCAGTACTAGTGTGCATTTGCAGGATTCCTTTGATTTATGTGAAGCAACTTGCAATACTTTAATGTGTGGCTACTGTTTCTATGGAGCAAAGATGAAATACAATACAATGCCATACTTTTTAGCTACAGATGTTAAGTGGGAATCTGAGTTGCCCGTCAAAAGTAACTTACTACTTTGGTGTTTTTTCTCATTTTAGAGAGACACTCCCCCGGATTCACGAATCCTCTGTGTAAAACTTAATAAGTCTTACTCTGAGGCTGCAGTTGAACAGTATGATGTCAGCGTGCCATGAATATTCATGAGGGCAAGCTGACTCAACCGTAACTCTTACACGGACCGAGCACGAAAGCAAGGGGCGTGTCCGACTGCCGAGCAGTCTAAATGTCCACGCCCCTGCAAGTGTAGTAAAAGCAAAATGTCAACACACAAGAGTGGGTTCGCTCAAATGTACTTGCACCCAACACCACACTGCCTGACACTGTAAACCCCCATCACAGTTATAAAAAGTAAAATATATATTTTTTTTAAATCCACGAAATAGCTGCCCATATTTGTACGTGTGTGCGCGAGTGTGCCCATTGCTTAGCCATAGTAAGCAATTCCGACATGGAAGAGCATAAAAAAGAATGTTTATGCAAATCACACCAAATTGCAGTAGCAAAATGGTAGTGCGTATGCACAAAGAGTAGACATTCATGGCTCGAGTCCCACCACTCCCCTTCTTATTTATTTTTAAATCAGTATTTGAAATAATACCAGACATATATGATTAAAATATTATTAAAAGCAGTGACATGGCCAATGTATCAGTGAACAAAATATATATTTTTAAAGGACCCAGATATATAATAGGCTGCTGTTAAGCAACGCTTTACCCAGCTAAACAGAGGTGCCCATAGTTTAATAGCGCTTTACCCAGCTAAACAGAGGTGCCCTTAGTTAAATAGCTCTTTACCCAGCTAAACAGAGTTGCCCATGGTTTAATAGCACTTTACCCAGCGCAATAGAGTTGCCCAAAGTTTAAAAGCGCTTTACCCAGCGCAATGTGTTTGCACGGACGTGCACGCCGCACCAACCAGGGCACTGTAGGGCACCGGGGAGCAATGTAGAGCAAAGTTGCTTAAATGCAACCACAACCCCTAGCCTGTCTAGACAGTATTAAAATAAAAGAATGACAAGGTTCAAACCCAGGACACTGTGCATCATAATCAAAGTACAGAACCACTAAGCCATGACAACATAGGAGAAGCAACCACTATTAACATTCATATACTTACAAATGGTAGTTTAACCATTACTAAGCAGGTCTGAAGTCAGCCGAGAATTTTACAAAATGGCCAATCACAAAAAAGTGCGGGAAATGCGGCATATTTAAGCCCCATAGGCGGGAATACTCACCATAACTGATTGTAGCACACATTTGCAGTCAGAACGTCAGGTGTAGGAGAGGGTTCACACTTCCGAGCGCAAAGTTGGGGCATCGAGGAGTCCAAATACGTGGTTTGGCTCCTTGTCCACCATCACGAGTCAAGACTCCTGCAGGGCCAGTTTCAAGGGATGGAGTACAAGGCAGAGGCTTGGAACCAGTTAGCTCATGACCTCACCAGTGCCACAGGCATTCCCCAGACTGGTGAGCAGGTCCGTCACCACCATGCAGACCTGAAGAGAAGAAAGCAGGACCACCTGAACCAGTGGATACAGGAGGCCCGTGGGATGCAGGATGCCCCACAACTGAGTATGTAGCCATGGAATGCAATATGTAAGAATTGATAATGGAGTATGTATAACGGATAGGTATGTTTCAATATCTCTTCATTTACTTTACAGCTGAAGGTGACCATGTTTATATATATATATATATATATATATATATATATATATATATATATATACATATATACATATATGGATATATATACATATGTAGATATATAGATATATGCATATATAGATATATACATATACAGATATATATAGAGATATATAGATATATACAGATATATATATATATATATATATATATATATATATATATATATATATATGGATATATACAGATATATATATATATATATATATATATATATATATATATATATATATATATATATATATACATATAGATATGTATATATATATATATATATATATATATATATATATATATATATATTCAGATATATATAGTGAGAGAGGGAGACTCTGAGTCAGATGTATTGCAACAGGTGCCTGGTGACCAAGGCATGGACTGAACACCAGTGTTGATACTGCAGTGCCATACCCCATTCCAAAACACTTTACCCACTAACTACCAGATAGGTGGTTGCCTGCCTAACACTGAAGGTGTCAGAAGGGAACATGGGACACAGGTGGACAGTAGCCTCCCCTTTGATATTCACAGTGCCACACTAGTCTTGTAATCTGTCTATGTGGTACGTGTCATCACAAACGTTGTGTCATGTATGGAAATATAGGTCAGTGTTCCCCTCTACTCATCACAATGCCCCATGTGGTATGTACCTCACATGACAACTACAGCAAGTGAAAAGGCCACAGACATACCTCACAAAGAGTAATACTGCCCTCAAACACATTCCCTATGCAGACTGACTGACATAACCACAGCTACAGTGCATTGCATACCGGCCACCCAGAGGTTACCTCTGCCGAACATACAGAGGTATGTCACACCCATAGCAGTCAGACAACCACCATGTCAACACCTCACAATCCCACCAGGCTACACGGCCTAGGTCCCTAATCCCCGCCACCTCACTAAACAGCACATGCTGGAGGGATAGGCTCCTATTGTCAAATATGCCATTCTCTGGAGTAAATCACCCAGCATTAACAAACAAGGCTCCTCAGTAGCAGATGTCATACATACCCCTGTTGATTGTCTGGGGGATAGGTAACACGCCCTGGGAATCACCTCTGTGTATCCGGTTGACAGGAGCAAGTGAAATCAAATTACATGTGTGTCAAAGGCCAGGGTAGCATATGGCTAGGCTGCTGTAGGCCCTAGGGCCAATAGCGTATTACCTACCTATGACACAATGCACACACACACATATGTACTCAGTGCAATACCTGCTATGTGAGGTGGAATGAGTATAACAGTGAATGTGTGCAAGGTCTGTAATGGTGTGATAGCTTAGTGTGAGGTTGTTTCTGTCATGGTTGTTTGTGTCCTAGGTGTGAGGCCAGAGAAAGATATGTCAGTTATTGGGATGCAGACATAGTAGGATGGCATATGCTGTGACGTAGTTCCCTGTGTATGACTGTGGTGTCCCATCGTAGGCTGAAGCAATACATGTATGCTCAGTAAGTGGTACTGCTGGTGAATCCAGCTGACATTTGAACTGTTGTACTACCTGAAGCTGTAGGCCTAAACAGCACAGTATGGTGTATGTTCGCATTCCCTGGTAACACTGTCTTGTGTGTTTCCTGTAGTCTGCACAGATTACATACCTCAGGCATAGGTATCTGTAATTAGGGGCACAGAGTGCTGTAAGGTACACAGGAAATGCTCATCTGTGTGAGCATACATGTGTGTGTTGTATGAATGTTTGATGTGTGTGTAATGATGCCTGTACCATGTCCGCAATCACATGTGTGTTGCAGGGTTTGTCTGTGTACCTAGCAACATGTATACTCTGTTACAGCAGTATGCCAGCTATATTAATAACTGTGCACATATGTTAGGTAGGGGTATGGCACCAACGACTAGGGTGGGTTACTGGTTATACTGTAACTGTACTTCAAATTCATTGCAATGGATGACATATTTCTTCATGCATTAGCTTGATATGTACCCCTGTGGTGAGGCTGTGCATTGGATCCCAAACAGTGTGCCGAGTACTGGTGTATACTGGTTTGTTATATGGAGTATGGCAGACAGTGTCAGCCAGTTGTGGGCTGAGCACTGATATGTGGTATTGAATGTGTGTATCCTTTGACAGATGAACAGATGCTATATATATGGCAGTTAACTGATATCTGTACTGTATAATGTTAAGTGTGCCACATGACATGCTCACACATATCGTTTACTTGTCTTCCAGGCTTATGGCTCATCAAAGGAATCCCTCCTACACAGCCGCAGAGGAACAGGAAATCCACCACAGCCTGGTTCAGCACTATACCCTGCTGTTTTCCAGGGCCAGCCGGCACCAGCATGAGCGTACTGCACTGTGGCAAGATCTTGTTCATCGGGTAAATGACATAGGCATGCATAACCAGACATATGAGCAGGTACGCCATCACTGCAGTGATCTAATTAGACATGCCCGGCGGCATGCGTCTGATATCCATAGACAACAGCTTGCCACAGGTGGTGGGGTGGCCATACATCCCCCCCTCACCAGAGTGGAGGAACTGCTTCTAAGTGTGGTGGCTCCTGGCCTACAGCAGCAACAACATCACACATGTGTCATCATGGAGGCCGGAGCCACCCAGCATGGTGACATGGAGCATGCAGGTAACATGTCCTAGCTGTAGACTACTGTTACCTGTATTGTTAGATTATGCATATGTGAGATGTGTACTGTGTTTAGCAGTTGTGCTGCCTATTGTGTGCAATATTGATATTTTGAATAGTATCCATACACCTATGCCTGTTGTTCTACTGCAGTTTAGCAAACTTACAGTAGCAAGCCACAGTTGTGGCCACTGACAAACGGTGTCATATTCCTGTAGGTCCCTCTGGTGTGACAGCGGGACAGACAATACATGCTGGTGAGTGTTTTAACACTTTAAAATTGGTATTGAAATGTGCATGTCATAGGTGAGGTGTAGGCCATGTACACATAACACACCTACACATAAGGCATGCTGTGCATGTTTGCTGTGAGACGTTAAACATCTCAGCAAAGTCAGTAGCTGCCTCAATCACATGCAATGCACAGAGCACCAGACACAAATGTGACAACACTGTACTGCACATTGGCTAGGCATAGTTGACACACATGTACACAACATAACACGTTTGTCATATGCAGTACACCCCAACATGCTACACATAGTGTAACCAGACACCCGCTGCCAGGTCACACTTCAGTATCCCACATGTCATCCAGACACCACACATAATATACCTGAGGGGTAGGGGTCTAGCATGGGGCTGTGCAACACTCTTCAACACATAACACAGTCATGTTAGGCAATGCTCCCTATTGGGCACCTCACACACCCTTGTGCAATGTGGCTGTGTAAGTGTGAACTTAGCCATGGCACTGCGGTTCAGGTACAGCATGCTAGGCGGTGGTCTAGCACACTTTAGTGGCCTTGAGTGACCACATGATGCATGATGATGATGGCTAATGGTACTACACCCGATACAGTTACAGTGACCACAGTACTACACATAGCTGTCATTGCTTTGCACCTCCATGTTGTGTGTGTGCACACATATGCACCTATACACATTATGCATAGCATGTTGTGTGTGTGCAAACATATGCAACTATACACAATATGCATAGCAGTCACATTCTGTACAAAGTGACACATATTTGTCCTGGAATGATATTGGGTATATAGGTCACATGACACACATTGGGTATGTGTGATGTTGAATGTTGCAGTCATGTACCATGCAATGTTATGGCTGGCACAGGCATATCTGGAATATGATCCACACTCACCATACCCACTGTACAATGGCCATGTCCAGGATTGGTATTCCATCACGTATACATGCACCACTCATCCTGTGTGTGTATATAGCATGCATATGCTACACCTGTGTCCACAATTATCTGCTACAGACACAGACACTGCATTCAGACATGGAAATCCATGTGACACACAGATAACACATAAAGCCATGGTATGTATACCTGTGAGTGATGGTGCACAGGACATTGCAGAGCTTATAATACTTACATAGAAATGTTGTGTCCTTGTACACATTGTGTTCCAGGGTGTAGGCAATCACTGAACATGTACACACATGCAACACAGCCATGTACACTGTCATTAACTATGGCTGTCTACACTCACACTGCATGGACTTGATCAACACATATTCTGCATGCTGACACGTGTGACATGACTGTTTACCTTGTGATACTGTCACCCACCTTCAACCACTATTGAGTATGTTTTGGATTGCTGTTGTGTGTGTTTATCTGCTGTAGTGAGGAGTGTACGTGTTCATGTGTGCATGTGTTCATGTGTGCATGTGTTCCTGTGTGCATTTGTTCATGTGTGCATGTGTGCATGTGTACATGTGTTCATGTGTGCATGTGTGCATGTGTTCATGTGTCCATGTGTCCATGTGTGCATGTGTGCATGTGTCCATGTGTGCATGTGTGCATGTGTTCCTGTGTGCATTTGTTCATGTGTGCATGTGTTCATGTGTGCATGTGTGCATGTGTCCACGTGTCCATGTGTGCATGTGTCCATGTGTGCATGTGTGCTTGTGTGCATGTGTTCATGTGCAGACCTTAAAGTGTGTTTCCTGTCTTCCTCTTACAGGTGCTGAGTTAGGGGTGGCTGAATGCAGCAGGGAACTTGAAGCCACTGCCATGGATAGTGCTGATGATGAGACATGTATTGTGGCACAGGAAGGTTTGACAGGGTCTGTCATTGGTCCGCCAATCGACAGTACACAGCGTTCAACCCCATCTATGCGCACACTCATACTGTCAATACATCCCTCACCACCAATGGCCATAGGCGAGGGACAGCATACAGTTGGCATTGACCAGGAGAGTGTGGTACCCATGGCACTTGCATCTCCTCCCAGCAGCCATAGCCATATTCCTGGAATGGTACCACATAGGCGGAGGTCCAGGGGTTCTCGGGGGAGCACCGCTGGTCGTATTGCCCCTGGCAGGCATGCCCTCACTGGTCTTACAATGTCCAGTATGTTTCGGGCTGTAATGCAGGCTCAGGCACGTATGGAACGGTATACCAGGCAGGGACTTAAGGCGCAGAGGGCACATTACACCGCTATCAATGACAGGATCCGTGACCTTGCCGGTGCCATCCAGACTTACACTGAGGTCATTGATAGACGTTGGGGGGAGACATTAGATTCCCTCCACAATATGTCTTCCATGAGCCAGGACCGTGCGGGATGGTTGCAACGTCGATGCGGACGCATGCCAGCAACAGTAACAGCTGGCAGTGGTCGCTGATGGCCCCCAGTTCACAGCCGCTCCAGTAGTGGGAGTACCAGCCCCAGCAATGCTGGGGCTGGCCTGTCCATTGACCATCCCAGTAAACCACGTGCACATGGCTCTGGCCAGTCCCAGCAGGGACATGGGTCCAGTCATCCTACCTCTGCCTCTGAGGACAGTACCCAGTCAGGGTTGGTACCTGATACTGTCTGTAGCACCCCTGCCAGGCACAGGTACTGTGCCCGTGGCCAGAGACAGTGATCTGTGCAGCCTAGCAGGTACAGTCTGTGGCTGTCCCACAAAGTACTGTATATGGCAGCCACATGGTGGAGCTGTGTGCATGCAGAGACACACACATTAACCAATCAACTAGGGCTCACACATACACACATACACATTACATCAATATTGGCCCATGCTGTACTGTTGTCCCTCACACACACACACACACACACACACACACACACACACACACACACACACACACACACACACACACACACACAGACATGTCGATTGGATGGGTCAATGTCAGGCTCTGGCAAACAACAAAACGCCCTGTGCATATGATGATACCTGTGTCACCTCCTGTCATCTGTAACATTGATGGAGGAACAGGCTAACATGGTGCTGATGCACAGGGTGACACTATAGCAGTGTAGCAATATTAGCAAGTTGTCAGCAGGAAAGTGTAATGACATCCTTGTAGGTATATCTCAGCAGACATTATGCATCAAAGCTCTGATTGTCAATGTAGCATTGTTTACACCACTGTTAGGTCTTAGTATGTATTGTCCACGCATGTGCCACTTGGCTGAAGTGTAATGTGTTGCCAGCATGTGTTAGTGAGTGGACAGTATGTGTATGATGTGTGCAGTACAGATTATCAAGTGTACATCTGTGAACATGGTGGGTGTGCACTGTCTGCATGTACGTGCATAGTGGACACATGGGACATGTGGCATACCCTGTTGTACACATTGTTAACATCTCATGGTATCTTTCAATGGCCAGTATGCATTCTACTACAGTTATGTACTAACATGGGTAGACATGTGTGTATGACATGGGTTGACACTATGCTGTGGGTGATACTGTTAGTATCTGTCAATGATTTGCAGTCTGGTAGTATACACAACCTCAACAGCATGACTATAAGCAAGCATTGGATGATGTCCTGACAAATGACACACAGTCGTAGGGAACTCAGTAACAGTTGGATCCTTCTGGTGCTACACTATAACACTAACCAGTGGTAATGACTGCCACCCATTCCTGTGACCACACCTGTTTGGCATATAGCCCCCTTAGGTACATGCAAACACACTAGGGATGTGTCCATCCAACTCTGGAAATGTATGTATTGGCCTACAATCCATTCCCTGGATGGGACACATATCCTACACAAGGGTATCATACAGACAGATACCTGTCATCTGATACATGCTGTATAGCAGTAAGCCGACTATGGTATAGTCATACACATGTACTATACTTACTATCTCATCAGTAACATAGGTAGTAGCCCTCAACATGTTTGTTGGGTACCAATGTGTACATACAGCCTCATGTTATGTCATGTGTCCCTTGGTATCCACATATCCCAAGGTGTTTCACATGAAACATTAGAGGCCTGGATGCATATCCACAAGGCAGTTGTACACCTGTAAAGACTGTCCATTATTGGCAGTCGTTGTTGTGTATGAACATGTCTGACATATACCCCAGGCATATACCCTCACTCACACTACTCTTAAGTAACTGTCATGGGTGTGTGTGGCACAGATGACCTTGGCCATGGATCACAACAGTGGACGACCCTGTCACATACATACATATGTGACCTACGATCTGAGAAGCAGTGGCAGAACCTGTCAATGGCAACAAATGTATTCATGTAGTATGCAGGCTTCACACCTATGTACTGATTGAGGGGACATGTACACATATATATTTGCCACGCAGATACCTGATGTGTGCAATGCACTTACTGTTGTAATCATAATATGTCATACCATAGTAAAAGCAAAACTCACACTGGATTGATCAACGGTGACACACACACAGTCAGCGTTTGCAGGATTCAAACCCCTACCTAACCATGTTATGATACTAGTGAGAGACACATTAGCAGGGTGTGCTATTTGGTTTTCTGGGTGGTTGACCTTCTCCTGCTGTATTTATAGGGTGGTGACATCATCAGTCTTTCCAAAGAGTAATGTACATCTTTTAGTGTGTTTTCCCAGTCTCCAAAAAGGGTGCTCCTTTCAAAAACAATTGCACACATACAGTCAGCGTTTCCAGGATTCAAACCCTTACCTTATTATGTTATGATATTAGAGAGAGAAGCATTAGCACGGCAAGCTATTTGCTTTACTGGGTGGTTTCCCTTCTCTGTCTGTATTTCTAGGGTGGTGACATCATCAGTCTTTCCAAAGAGGAATGTACATCTTCTAGTGTGTTTTCCCAGTCTCCAATAAGGGCACTCCTTTCAAAGACAATTACACACACCTCCTACACACAGTCAGTGTTTGTAGGATTCAAACTCCTACTTAACTATGTTATGATACTACAGAGAGAAGCACTAGTACGGCACACTATTTGCTTTACTGGGTGGTTTCCCTTCTCCGTCTATATTTCTAGGGTGGTGACATCATCAGTCTTTCCAAAGAGGAATGTACATCTTCTAGTGTGTTTTCCCAGTCTCCAAAAAGGGAACTCCTTTCAAAGACAATTGCACACATACACACAACCCCGCTCCCCCACACAATCAGCATTTGTAGAATTCAAACCCCTACCTAGCTATGTTATGATACTAGAGAGAGAGAGATGCATTACCACGGCACGCTATTTGTTTTACTGGGTGGTTTCCCTTCTCCTGCTGTATTCATAGGGTGGTGACATCATCAGTCTTTCCAAAGAGGAATGTACATCTTCTAGTGTGTTTTCCCAGTCTCGAAAAAGGCCACTCCTTTCAAAGACAATTGCACACATACACACACACCCCACACAGTCAGTGTTTGCAGGATTCAAACCCCTACCTAACTATGTTATGGTACTAGTGAGAAATGCATTAGCACGGCACACTATTTGCTTTATTGGGTGGTTTCTTTTCTCCTGCTGTATTGATAGGGTGGTGACATCATCAGTCTTTCCAAAGAGGAATGTACATCTTTTAGTGTGTTTTCCCAGTCTCCAAAAAGGGAACTCCTTTCAAAGACAATTGCACACATAGACACACACGCACAGTCATCGTTTGCAGGATTCAAACCCCTACCTAACTATGTTATGATACGAGTGAGAGATGCATTAGCACGGTGCGTGATTTGCTTTATCGGGTGGTTTCCCTTCTTCTGCTGTATTCATAGGGTGGTGACATCATCAGTCTTTCCAAAGAGGAATGTACATCTTTTAGTGCGTTTTCCCAGTCTCCAAAAAGGGCACTCCTTTCAAAGACAATTGTACACATACACACAACCCCCCTCCACACACACAGTCAGCATTTGCAGGATTTAAACCCCTACCTACCTAATGTTATAATACTAGAGAGAAACGCATTAGCACGGCGCGCTATTTGTTTTACTGGGTGGCTTCTCTTCTCCTACTGTATTCATAGGGTGGTAACATCATCAGTCTTTCCAAAGAGGAATGTACATCTTTTAGTGTGTTTTCCCAGTCTCCAAAAAGGGCACTCCTTTCAAAGACAATTGCACACATACACAGGCAGCGTTTGCAGGATTCAAACCCCTACCTAACTATGTTATGATACTAGAGAGAGAGATGCATTAGCACGGCACATTATTTGTTTTATTGGGTGGCTTCACTTCTCCTGCTGTATTTCTAGGATGGTAACATCATCAGACTGGACATGGTAATGTGTGTACACTTTGTTTTATGCCATTCCAGGAATGGTCAATGTGGGTTGTCAGGTGTCAGCAGCTTGAACAGGAACTCATAATCCTTACCTTGTGTGATCTATCTGTGGACACATTGACATTCCTTCATATGCACAGCTTGTTGGTTTTGTGGGTACTACATGTGTCTGGGATGTTGATAAAGGACTATTCAAAGTGTATGTGAGACGTGTAGCTGTGTTTAGTGATGTATGTCCTGGGTGGCTGCATTGCAAACAGTCTAGCATGTTTGGGAACCATGATCCACACATGAACATACCACAGTTAGTAAGGTTGTGTGTATGTCAGCTTCCAATAGCTCGGTTTACAACTTCAACCATGATGGACTCCATGGCCTTGCATATCAGACTTCATAGGTGTACTGGACTATACTTCCCATGGTGTGTTGTGCACCAACACTTGTGTGGAGTGCCATATGTTGCTGTAACACATTCAACAGTTCCACATCCTGTGTAGGGGGGAGGCTCAGCTGACTGTTCAGGTGCAGGATCTGTTTCTTCTGTAGTTTATGCATGACACATATTGGGAATCAATGTAGTCCACTAGATGCCATGCATTTGGCATTGGGGGTAGCTGTTCATCCATTCTACATGTGATATCTCCTGGTATGATGATATGGACTATCGTCAGTGGGAGGTGGGTATGTATATATGGGCCTGTCTGTCAGGATGTCGGCATTGTCAGTCAGGTACAGTTGGCCCTGACTCATGACATACATGTGTGTACATTGCTATATATGACATAGCTGTCGGAGGTGTCATGATTCAGTCTGGACTCCTTCTCAGCTACTCTTTACAGAAACCAACGAACCTGAGCACTAATCCCTGTTATACTCTTTTACACACTTAACACTGTACTGATCCTTTGTGATTTGGCTACAGAGTATGTCAACATGATATCCCGGCATGTCCAGGGGTCGGCTTCGTGTGTACTCTCCAGTCCAGCTGGTGAATATTGTGATGTAGACACAATCTCACATCTGCCTCATGTACACAGACAACACTCTCCTCCTCCCGACAAACTCAGATATATGTGTGAGATGCACCTATAGAGACATACAGGGTGCTGAACTCTCTCCACCCATGACTGGCACAGTCTATCTGGTGGTGAAGGTAACCACACACACCACATATCAGTCTCACATATCCTCTGGCGACAGCACTCAAACCACATTATCATGCATACACATACTTGGATGCTGTAAATGAACTCTACCTAAGCAGCAGAGACCTCCACAGCAGGCACACACACAACTGCTACCCCACTACAATACCCACATCTCACATAGTTCACAATGTCAGTGTGCCACACAGTCACTGCCCTTTGGGCTACACAACACACCTAATACACTTGTGATAGGTGACACTTATTGTCAGACACACTGACGTACCACTCACCAGCCCATACAAGGGAATAATCCCTTTGTGCTGTCTGTCAGGTGCCAGGATCTGCCACATAACACATGCAGTCAGGTCACTCCAAAGCAAGTACAGGACTGGCACCATCATTGTCCATGCTGGTGCGTAAAACCTCAGACGTTACTCCCTGGACCACATGACATGGTACATGGAGGAACACTGTGATCATGTAGCCCAGGCCAGTATGACCCTGACCTTGTCTAGCATCTTACACCCACCAAGTATGATGTCACAGTATACAGACAAACATATCACGTTTAACAGTTGGCTAACTAATAGATGTCATTCATAGGGGATACAGTGTCTGTCAGCCTGTGGTGACATGCTCGACATGCCCCGTAGCTTCACTATGGACAGCTTGCACCTGTCACCCCTGGACCTTTGAATGCTGGCTAAGGCTCTTGCTACCACCATAGTGCATTTGTTGAGCAGGGCTCAAAAGACAAACCCACCTCCATAGACATTACAGGTTAAATGACACTAAGGGTAATGCTGCTCAACACCAGATGTGTTACCCTCATATTGCTGCCACTCAGGACTCTCCTCAGTATGGAGGATAGCGATATCTGTGCACTAACAGATGCCTAGTTCAGGCTCACATATGCACACCAGCACTATCAGGTTATGTTTCATACCATGCTTTCTGACCACAGGACTTGGAACGGACAGCACAACTAGGGGGAGTATCCATATACATCACAGATACACACACCTCCGGGTTAGTAGCACTGCACTAAACATCACAGACCATACATATACAACTACCATTGTGCAAACCTGCCTTTCAGTTTGTTGCCTGCTACAGACCACCCTCCCATACTCAGGAACCACACTTGGCTTTCCTGGGAACAGTGGAGAATATGAAGGTCTCCACAAACACCATTATATTGGGTGACTTCAGATACACAAATATTGACTGGGGATACTACTCAAGCCCCAACACCCCTCGCCCTACAGTCACTACAATTTGTAAATTCATATGCTATGGCACAACCAGTCACCACAGCCACAAGGGGGAATACATATTGGACCTGCTCATCACCAACATGGGGACTCTATGTTCCACACCAGCAATATGCCCCTCATTGGTAAGGTCAGAACATGCATATATCTCACTGGACATACATATACACTCCACACACCCATCCTGGGTAATCTTGGTGAACTTCTCATGAGCCAACGTCTCACTTCACCAAAGCAAGGTGGTATCCTTCAGAGACCCTGAGGCAGTGGCAAATATGGCTCTGGCTGCTGAATCCTTTACATACACATTCTATGGACACCTAGTGGACTGCATGGATTGTGCTATCCCAAATAACAACAGGACTCACTCCTCCAATGGCAGGGGACCTGTCTGGTAGACCCCAGCCATTAATAAGCTGTACAACATCAGGAGGAAGCTACTACATGATAGAGCGCAATCACAGATGGGGAAAGCATCTGTGATCTGTACTAGCAGACAGCTATGATCACTCATGTACTTATCTAAGGGCTGCTTCTCATGGACAATTGCATCAGACACGTAGGACTATCACAAGGCCTTCTTCAGTTATGTCAGGAACCTGGGTGGGCACTCACTGATATGCTGTGAGTTACTGCATACTGACTAAACTTACCCTGAACCCACTTGCATAGCCAACATCCTGGCAAACAGGTTCAGTGCAGATGTCTTCCCCCCCATACTCCCTAGGGAGCAACTATCCATCCCAACAGAGTGTAACCTCCCTGACATCACACAGTAACAGGTGAGTGCTGCCTTCCCCAAAGCATACATTATAGCATCAAAGGGACCAGATGGTGTCCCGGCCTGCATCTTACACAAGCTTCATGACAGACGTAACCCTCACATTACATCACTGTGCAATATCGGAGTTACTACAGGATATGTACCCACGGAATGGTGTACAGCGACAGTGGTCCCACTCCACAGAGTTGGTGCCACAACAGACCACAGACAATATTGCCCTATAAGCCTACCTAGCCTGTTCTGCAAAGCTATGGAGCGTATTGTCATGGGACTCTTACACATAGACATTGGGAACCTACAGACACTGTGTCCTACACATTTCAGCGTTGTTGTGGGCAGATCTTGCCTCTTGAACATGTTTGTATTCTTTAGACAGTTAACAGGTCCATCGACATAACGACAGTTGTACACGCAGCCTACCTGAACCTTGCAAAACCCTTCCACACAATAACCCACTGGGCCATTATGCATAGGCTCACCAGCATCGATATGGACACATATCTCACATGATGGAATGCTACCTAGATCAGGGATAGCACACAAATGGTCAGAATTGCAGGTGCCATGTCTGACTATACACCAGTTACACGTGGCATCCCACACGGCTCGGTCCTGGGACCTCTCTTGTTCAGTATATATTTGACTGACGTACAGGCTACCACAGGGGGAATTTGGCTGACCTTGTTTGCACTTGACTGCAAAATGTGTGCCATAATCAACTCGCCAGCTGCCACATACATACTCCAACAGGGTCTCACAGAGATGGATGACTGGTGTCTGAGCCATGGCCTACAGCTAAATGCTATTAGTTGCATAGTCATCCCCTTTGGGAATAACAACATGCCAACACATTACCACATAGGTAGTACTCCATTACATATGGTAGGAGTTGTTAAGTGATTGGGGACATGACTTGTGTGTACTGTCGCCTTTGACATTCACATTGCCATAGTGGTTGGAAAGACCTTCTATATAAGCCACCTTATCCCATATGGTTTCACATCTTGATCGAGTGAGGTCATTGTGCCCCTATACTCATCACAACCATGCTTGGTTACAATGCCACCTTTGGGGTGTACCTTACTCAACACCTGCAGCAACTGTACTGGCCACAGAAGTTCCTCACCAAGCAGATGTAGGGACTCACACGGTGGACCTGCACAGTTCGGATGCAGTAACTCCAGCTCTACTCAGTCGCCTACCACCTTCTCGGATATGATGTGTGCCTGTTGTTTACAGTAATACCCAACCCAGAATTACTGGACATGCTCCACCTCAGGATATCCGACTCCCTTGTAGCTACACTCTTCAGGGACATATACCTCAGCACAGATGTTAATAGGACATGCTGGAGGGACAGATTCTTATCCCAGGGCCTCCACTCACTCCGGATTGTGATCACAGTTTCACATAGGCAGAGCCACCCACTGCCCACCTACAGGGGACATCTTGATGACTGTATGGATGATCTTATGTTTACCCCTGGGATATCTTCTGTGTCCCTGCTAGACAGAGGCACACTAGCCTAAATGTACGTGGGCTATCTTGTGTGACCTACTATTCACTGGCACAGTGTAGTAATCTGACAGGGTTGCAAAAGCCAAACACACTCTGGCTAGGCTTGTACATGCCCTAGGGCAGATAGCCTAGTATCGACCTCTGAACCTATGCTTATGTTCGGAATGCACAATATTTATTGCTGATACTGTTTGCAGGTCTTTATCGTTTTTGCTTTCCCAGTTTCTATGAACAACTTAGGTATCTGCAGAACATGTTTGATCATGACAGGGTTCCACTATATTATATATGTGTCTGTTGTCATGTAACTGTGTGGGGCAGATTGCTGGATAGTGAGAGGTTCCTGGGTTAACACATGCAGCTGCCAGATATGTGTGGCCCACTGCTGTACTCAGACATGGCCTAAGTGTGTGAGCATGCCCAGTTCAGGCTTTCCATGTTTTGTTGCCTGACATATGTCTCATTTATTCAAGTGTGTGAGCATGCCCAGTGTGACCTTTCAGTATGTTGCGATCTGAAGTCCACTACATTTGCGGATATGTGTGAACATGACCAATATTAACATTTATACTGTGTCTGTTGGAAGTCAAGTTCTGTTCTTACTGCAGGACTCATCTTTGTGTCATAACTCAACAGGAATTATGCTGTGCCTGCAGGGTTTCCATGAGATACTTTGCATAGACTTATCAACATTCCTTCATACTGGCTGACCACTGCAATACTGTCATGGTTTAGTGGTTCAGTACTTTAACTATAGTGCACAGTATCCTGGGTTTGAGGCCCATTACTGCTTTATATTTTCATACTGAGCAGACCAGACTGCTTAAGGGCCAGTTAAGCAAATATGAGCATGTTGGCTTTTGTTCTGCTATGCCCGACTTAGACCAGGCTTGCCCAACATTGCTGTATATTCACCAACTTTGCTGGATATTGCCCAATATTACTTGACATTGACCACGGTTGTACTAGTTGATGTGTGCGATTCTGTTTGCATATACTACATGGTAGTAAATGCTGTTTAGCACTGCCTTAAATTGCTTAACACATGGCAATCATGCCTCAGGTGGTGCTGCAGGGCTGCCTATGTCAGATGCACATACTACACTCCTTGTACATGTTTGAAAGCAGGTAGTGTCAATTTAGGCATCCCTTTTACTATATGTGCGAGTCAGAGAGAGGTATCATTTCCAGAGTTCCTACTGAGCCAGTGTATGTGCTATGCGTTGCCTCTTTGCCAAGGCCAAAGCATACTGGGCATGCCTCCTTCTGCCTACTGGGGCAGGCTCAGGTTGTTCCTCCTCTGAGTCACGCTCTGCCTGTGATTACCTTGGCAATAGTGGGGGGCTGTTTGGCCCAGGCCTATGCTGGTCCTGCTGCAGCTGTTTTCACAGGATCATATTATGTAGCATAGCACATACCATGACAATTTGGGTACATGTAGTTGGTGAGTACTGCACGGCTCCACCAGATGTGTCAAGGCACCGGAACTGTGACTTGAGCAGCCCAAACACATGCTCGATTACATTTCGTGTTTGTGCGTGTGCCTCATTATGGTGTTCCTGTTCAGGTGTGTGTGCATTTCTAATGGGTGTCATCAGCCACGGCTCCAGGCCATAGCCAGCATCCCCCACTAGGTGACCATGTGGGATGTCCCCATTGGCAAATGTCTTGTACAGCTGCGTCAAATGCCAGATATGGGAATCATGGTAGCTTCCAGGGCAGCCAGCACACACATTCAGTATTATGCCCTGGGCATCACACATGACCTGGCAGTTGATGGAGGGGAAGCCCTTGTGGTTGAAGTAGACCCTACCCCGCTCGCCAGCTGGTGCTTTGATGCGTATGTGCGTGCAGTCCATTGCACCCACTACCTCAGGGTATTCCGCTATTTGCTGGAAGAGACACATATTGCTGGCCAATACCTCATGGGAATTGGGGAAATATACATGATCACCGACATGTGCTGACATGGCATCCAGGAACTGGTGCAGTACCCTGGATGCTGATGCCTGTGATATCCCCATCATATCACCAGTTGGTCTCTGGAAGGTACCTGTTGCTAATATTCTTAGGCCAACACATACCTTGGTTTCCACTGGGATGGGTTCCCCTCTGTTGGTTCTGTGTGTGAGGTGTGGCCTGCACAGCTCAACAATTTGCTGCAGGAGGTCTCTGTCCACTCTATAGTGCTCCACTATCTCCAGCTCATGTAACCCCTGGTAGGTTACCCTGGGCCTGTACACTCTTCTCCTCACTGTGGGTTGTCCAGCAGCATTTCCATTGTCACCACCCTCAGCATGTTGCATATGTCGCCTTATGACAGCAATGGCAGCCCCTAACATTTCTTTGTCTCAGTAAAGCTTTTTCAGTTTTCACTTCTATTAGCTTACTGCAGTGTCTCTTGTGATAAACATAATGGACTGTTGTTTGCAGAGTTTTAAATGCTAGGCTGGGCTGGGCTAGTGTACTGCCTGTGTAATTGCCTGATTCTGATTGTTTTCACCTGCTAGCTCTGCTAGTACTCCCTGGTAGCTTCCTACTATTTGTTGTGCTTCCTATTTCCTTACTGTTTCCTTGGGGGTAGCGCCGCGCACACACACGCGAACACGCTCACAGCAGCTCACACGTGTGCACACATGCTTACACGGACTACAACTTGCTTATTCGGGTTAAAACATGTGCACACCAGCGCAAACGTGCTTACAACACTTTAAACTGCCTTATACATGCTTACTCCTGCTTAAACGCATGCACTCACGCTTACACGCGTGCACACTGTCTTACTCGGGTTTACAGGCGCACACACGCGCGCATACACACTCAGCAAGAAACTTTGGTGTTATTCATGGCATACGCCTTCCATTTCTTGCCTTTACCTAGCCTACCTGTTGACATACCTCTTTCAATGATGTGTAAATGACAGCTGACACATGCCACTCTGCTCCAATGAGCTTCCCTTCTTTCATACATACCCCACTCGTGATGTCACCTATGTTCTACTCTGTTACTCCCCTTATCCTACTCCTACACTCCACTGACTGTGCTCATTTGCTATGTAATCCTGCAATTCACTATTCTAACCCTCCTTTGCATAGGATTGCCTACTAATGCTTGGTTACATCTCATAGACTGTGCTTCCCCCCTTAGCAACCTCTACTCGGTGGCCATGTTGTCTTCAGCCTGCCATTCCCTTGCATTGTAAATTAACAATTTAAATAAAATCCACATTTGTGGGTTTTGAATTTTATTTTTTTGGTTTTAGAGTGCAGCCCGTTTGCGCGGCACTGTGCTATGCTTAAACATTGGAAATCGGAGAAAAAAAAATAATTATTTTTATTTTCATATTGCATCGGGTAACATTGCCAATGGCCATATATTTGGCCATTGGCATGCTTCCACTACTGGAAGCAACCTTTATTTGGAGCTGTCACGGCTCCGTTTTGCTATTTGCAGAATGGTACTCAGTTGTCAACTGAGTACATTTCTGCAAATAACACTGCTCTTACTCGGACAGGTTCAGGTTTCCTGAATCACAAATCTACCTCATTTGCATGCCTTTCGGCTTCAGTTGAGGTAATTTGCATGACCCAGCCCTGTCCGTGTAAGAGCTCTTTTAGGAGCTCTCTCGCACACCCCTGCAGGCTGTTCCTGGATCGCTCGTCGGACACGATGGCTGCATGGAGTCTTACTCTACTCTTAGACTCCGTGCAAGCCATCGTGAATCTGGCCCACTATCTGGCTTTGCTGAAATGTTGTGCATTTGTGAAATTAATGTGATTGGTGTGAAGCAACCTGGAATACTTTAATGTGTGACTGTTGCTTGAATGGAAATTCACAGAGCTAAAATGCAATATGTGGCCATCATTTTTTGGGTACAATGCTAGGTAGGGTTGGGAGTTGCCAGGAGAAAGTAACAGATTTTCTTATTGCTTTTCTTAGTTTAAAGAGGCACTATCTGGCTTTGTAGGCCTAGTGCCATTTTTCAGGATTAATGTGATTGGTGTGAATTTCATTTTCAGGATTAATGTGATTTCTGTGAACAATATGGAATACCTTAATGTGTGGCTGTTGTTTGCATGGAAATTCAGAGACGAAATACAATGCGTGGCCATCATTTTTTATCTCAAACATTTGTACTGCACATAGAAGTAGCTATAACTGCTGAATGAGGAGTTGGACCTGTCGCTTGAAAGTGACTGATGTATTGTTCTTTGCTCAGTCTAAACAATCACTGTTTGGCTTTTTTGATGAGTATATATTTGTGTGAAGCCAAATGTAATACATGCTATTTTCCATAGGAAAGGCAGCCAGGACATTAAGGAAAAGAATCTGTGAGTACAACAATGACATTAAAACTAAAAGCAAGGATAGTGCTCTGTATAAACATTCCTGTCTATGTCCTGACTTTGAAGGTTTTACTTTTGGCATTCTTGACAAGATTAGCATTAACCCCAGGGGTGGTGACTGGGAGAATCAACTCGAATTTAAGGAGCTTCTTTGGTAACTTAACCTTAATGCCAGTGTACCACCTGGGGTAAAGGAAACTATTTCAGTCAAACCTGTTTTTAAATAAAGGGTAAAAAGCTGTAAAGCATTGATTTATTTACTATTTGACTGCTTTTTTCAGGAAATTTTAGCTATTTGTATTATTTACAAGGCACATTTTGTTTTAATTGCATCACAATATTTTTATATATAGTGGTGAATTTTTATTTATTTGTTAATTTGTTACTGTATATATATATATATATATATATTGTAGTTCACTTGAATAACTGTTTAAATTTAGTTCTTAATACTGGAAGCTCCAGTTGTGTTCAATAGACACAATTAATTCAGTTAACTTTTATTGATAGGAAATTGAATAGCAGGTCAAGTTTTTTAGTATATATTTGACTGTGGGTACTTGATGATTTTATTCTGATGAAGTCTCAGGAAGAGACAAAAGTGCTCAATGCTAACAAATTCTAATATACATATTTCTTTGTGTTCATTCATTTATTTACAAGTACCATCTTCCTTCACTGATAGGCTATACCTTTGGTTATTAGATATTTAGACAAGTTGGAAAGATTATGATAATTTTTTTCACTTTCCTCATAATTGGACGCCATATACATATACATGAAGCTATCATTTGGGGCAGCATAAGGAGGCATACTGTTTATATATGTCTGATAGCAACAGGTTGAAATAGTTATATTTCTTTTGTCTTTTAAGTTTTGTCTCTGTCTGACAGGGACTGTACAGATCCTGGCTATCTTTTGGGGATATGGGTGAGGAGGAATTCTGTGTATATGTATGACAGCAGCAACTTAAAACTTATGACTGTGGCAGCTGAGCCTTCACTTTCATCACAGTTTAACACTAGAAGATGATACACAGAAAATGAGCAGTATTTTTTGGAGGGGGTGTAGAGATTCAGGAACTCTTCTCACATATCATTTATATACTTTGCAAACATTTGTCATCTCAGTTTATTATCAGCTCCTATTTTATCAGTTTTGAGCATTATACTATGGATGCAAATTATTTCTTCCTTGAAATGAAAGAAGACTGAATTTCATGCTTTATGATTTTTACTCATGCTATCATTGGCTCAAAAGGTTGGGAAAAAGCTCTAAAATGCATATCAGGATATCTAGAACCCTTGTGGCTTCTGGTGGCCTAGTGGACCCAAGAACCCTGGCTTAATATAGCTATTTCTTCTAAGTGTAGTTTTGGTCAGTTCAGGTCTGTTAAAAGGATGCCGGATAAATTAAAGCTGAAGAGTAACAGAAGTTCTTTCCTTAAATAATGATTTTTTGAGTAGGCCATCAGTGGTTAAAAAGGTTGGATAAAAGCCCTAAAATGCACCTCAGAACATCTAGAACCCTTATAGCATAACTTTAGGTTTAAGGTAATAGACCAGGTTATATCAGATTGTAGATGTCCCTATGAACCATTAAAACTTGAAAGGAAAGAACTAATTTGGCAATTGACAACAAATGCCAACCAACCACCTGGTTTAAATGAGATGACATCTATAAAATGTATTTTAAGGTTAAAAAATCTAGAAAGGTAAAATTGTAGTTACACGTGGGAGTGTTAGTTTATTAATAAATAATAAATAATAATAATAAAAAGATTTTACAAATAAAATGTAATTAAATTTACTTTAATGAATTAGGTTAATTTATTATAATAAACTAACTATTTTTATTAAATTAATCTAAATTAGTTTTTTAATACCATAATTTAAAGGTATAATTTCATGGAGCACAAATTGAGAATGAATAAATGAAATTAAATATTTATAGTAATAATGTAAATGTAGTGTAATTTTTGACTATATCTTGGTTATTACATGTTTAAACTTAGTTACATTAATTTTATATTAATATTAATATTTATATTTGATAATAAATTTGGTATAAATTCCACTTTGGCGTTGTTTAGTTGAAATGCATAGGCTTTTAAAGTATATAATGTTACTTGTTGGTTCGGTTATTTGAATGTTAGTTTATATTTTAAATGTACCACAATTGGTTCGGTTCCAAACTAACAAAATACTAACAAAATAATAACATAACATTGATAGCCTGCCATTGTCTCCCCTTAGTAGTTGAATGTTTTAAAACTGAGAAGTGTTTAAAAGTTTAAAATTTTAAAGATTTTAATGAAATTTTTATTGTTTATGTCATTCAGTGTTCATTTCTAATTTTATTTTTCATTTTTTATTTTTCATTATTAAGAAGATGTTTAGTGTTTGTTTATAGCGGCAAGCATTGGATTTGTATTTAAATAGACTGGAAGAGAAGTAATTTATACTTGGGATAGGAAAAGGTTAAAATTTCCTTATAATTAATTGACCAGTCTTTAATTGCCTACAGATTTGCTATTTAAATGTATCATTAACAGTAGCATTTTGTCTTCTGAGGAAGTTGCGATATTTGGAGGCGACGAAAAGTGTATGAGTATCTTGAACGCTTTAAGACTGTTATTTTGAAGATTGGAATAAAGTGGCTGTTATTGGAACATTTTCGTTGGTCCGGTTCTTTATTAGATATTTAGACAAGTTGGAAAGATTATGATAATTTTTTTCACTTTCCTCATAATTGGACGCCATATACATATACATGAAGCTATCTTTTGGGGCAGCATAAGGAGGCATACTGTTTATATATGTCTGAAAGCAACAGGTTGAAATAGTTATATTTCTTTTGTCTTTTAAGTTTTGTCTCTGTCTGACAGGGACTGTACAGATCCTGGCTATCTTTTGGGGATATGGGTGAGGAGGAATTCTGTGTATATGTATGACAGCAGCAACTTAAAACTTATGACTGTGGCAGCTGAGCCTTCACTTTCATCACAGTTTAACACTAGAAGATGATACACAGAAAATGAGCAGTATTTTTTGGAGGGGGTGTAGAGATTCAGGAACTCTTCTCACATATCATTTATATACTTTGCAAACATTTGCCATCTCAGTTTATTATCAGCTCCTATTTTATCAGTTTTGAGCATTATACTATGGATGCAAATTATTTCTTCCTTGAAATGAAAGAAGACTGAATTTCATGCTTTATGATTTTTACTCATGCTATCATTGGCTCAAAAGGTTGGGAAAAAGCTCTAAAATGCATATCAGGATATCTAGAACCCTTGTGGCTTCTGGTGGCCTAGTGGACCCAAGAACCCTGGCTTAATATAGCTATTTCTTCTAAGTGTAGTTTTGGTCAGTTCAGGTCTGTTAAAAGGATGCCGGATAAATTAAAGCTGAAGAGTAACAGAAGTTCTTTCCTTAAATAATGATTTTTTGAGTAGGCCATCAGTGGTTAAAAAGGTTGGATAAAAGCCCTAAAATGCACCTCAGAACATCTAGAACCCTTATAGCTTCTACTGGTCTATTGGCGCCCATATATCTAACTTAATACAGTTCTTTTCTGCATCATAGTGTTGGTCAGTTAGGATCTGTTCAATGAGTATAGAAAAAAGCAAAGTTAAATAACAATAAATTAGTTTCCTTAATGTGGATTATTGTTTAGGCCATCATTAGATGAAAAAGTACATGCACCAGAGAGCATTTAGTATTCCAATGGCTTCTAGGGTCTTAGTGTTTAACTCACAGTTATTACAGTGCAGTCCTGGACAGTTAGGATGTGTTGAAAGGATGTATGAAAAAGCAAAACTGAAGAATAAGGCTGAATTTCTTAATCAGGATTTTTTCAGGCTATCTTTGGATCAAACATGTTTAAAAAAATCTAAAATCTACCTCAGAGTATCTAGGACCCCCATGGCTTTATGAAGTTAGCAGTCCCCAGTCCCCCAGCTTAATTAATTTATTATCTCCACAGTTACCAGAGCACAGTCTTTCCTAGCTATAATGTGTTAAATGAATGAATGCAGGATCAATGAAAAAGTAAGACAAACTGTGACCAAAATAAGAAAAAGAAAAGGTGGTGTGGGTAGGCCAGGATTGGGGGATGGACAATGGGGCCATCAGATGATATATATGTGCGTTTGTGTGTGTGTGTGTGTGGGGGGGGGTGAGACATGAAGCCTTTTGCCTGTGGTGCCTCTTCAGCTAAGATCTACCCTGGTTGTGAAAATGTTAAATCCTGACAGTGAGTAATTGAACCTAAAAACCATACCATTTAAAAATATACATTTAAAAGTGGAGAAGATTTTCAGAAACTGCAACAGCAAAGGGGTTAGACTTCTTTATTTCTCAATGTTATATGGGCCAGATTGTTTCAGCAGTGTCTTCAATGCAAATTTGCCTTCACCTCAATTAAAGTGCATATTTGTGCAACAGTAGTGTATATTTCTACATTCCTTGAGACATCTAATGATTTTCTTTGAAGCTTTTTTTTTAAACAGTTTTGCTTTAAAGATCTCCAAAAAGACAAGTATCCCCATCTTGAGACATGAAATTTAATCTGGAAAAATTATGCTCCCCCATTTAAACTAGCATATTCCTTGAACTAAAAGTGCATTTCATGGAAATATGTTCTCATAATGGCCGTCATTTTATGGATGAGAATATCTGAATTGCAAGCTTTGATGTATAATCCTCCATGCACAATACTTCACAGTGAAAAGCCAGTGTTGCTGAAAATGAATCCTTTTTCTCTCCTTGCATCCAGTTTATGCTCCTTGTCCCTCTGCCATGAATCCTTCCTGCCTACCATTGCCTTGATAATAGCATCCCCATCCTTGCTTTGGCCTTAAAGCTGATTCTGCAGTGTTGCATCCAGTTGCATGTAGGCCTTGTACTACCAGTTTAAGATATTCTCTCATGTCTTGCCTTGTTCTCTTGCACCAAGTTTTAGATTAGAGTGGATGCCCCTCCATGGCTTTCCTTTACTCTTTCTTCATTCTGGAGACAAGCTAGGTTTGCAGTTCCTCACACCCAGCCTCAGCAGTACTTATGAATGATGTCATCTTCTTCATAGGTCACACATCTGTCCAAAGACTGTAACCTCCATGGATGCACCTGTTAAATCTGCATCTGGATTAGCAGCGGATTGGGCCTGGTTCTTCTTTTAATCCCCTAACCTTCCTTTAACATATTACAATCCCCTTCATGTAGGGTATAAAGAAATATGAGTACCTACATTTCCTTCACCTTCTAAGTTCTCCTTCTGTCTTTGACATTTTTGCACAATGCTGCTATTTTCCAGTTGCATCTTGCAAACTAGGAGCAGTTCATCTAATAAAGAGCAGTACATTTAGCTTATCTCTTGATGAGGTATCCAACTAATCAAGGTAGTGCATCAAGCGTTGAGCTAGCCAATTTCCTATTGTCAGCTATCCCACATACTCACTGCTATGTAATGAAAAGAAAATGTATAACAGTGGATGGAAGGGGCAGTCCTAAATATAGAGTTGAGACACTTTTCTTTCCCCCATAATCATGTGATTATTTATATATATATATATATATATATATATATATATATATATATATATATATATATATATATATATATTGGTCTACATCAAAAGACTGGCTTACATCTTCACAATGTCAAAATCCTGGAACAGTGAAAACTAACCCCGGGAAAAAAAACACTTGGCCACCATGGTGAAACATGCCCTTTTCCCACTGTAGTGCGATCTTGGAGTTGGTACATTTAGCTAGAGGGGGTGTTGGGGCAAAGCCCCCCACGTTGGAGGGTTTTCTTGCTTTGCTATCTGTTGTTTTGTCCTGGTGGTCAATTGGCTCTTTTCCCAGAGTTAGTTTTCACTGTTCTGGGAGTTCGTTATTGTGAAGATTCAGCGAAGTCGTCTCGATGAAGTGGGATTCGATATTGGGGGTGATCTATCTTTCATTTTATTTAAACACAAGTTTTCTAAAAATGTGATTTAATAACAATTTATCTAATGATGATTTCCACAACATACTATCAGTTACAACTCTGATAATAAGGACAACTTACAGTCTCATGGTCACTGGTTTTAATTTTCTTATACATTTATAAGTAATATTGCAGTTTGCTTTATCACAGTGTGTTAGATTGTGGAAGCTGGTGGTGCACTTGTAATGCTTTATTCCCTTTCTTCCACTTTAATGTGGAGTTGTTATCTATAAGTTAAGGGGATGCACTGGAGCTTGCCCTCTGCAAGAAAAAACAAACATTACTTTTCTTTTTTACGTTTTTGAGTTATGCCTTGTTTAGATGATGTGATGAAGTGTGTATCAGATCAGTATCTGTTTTGCTGTTTTGTTTCAGTCACTTATTTTCAGATAGTCTCTGTTTAGAGAAAATGACATACACTTATATAAAAGTACACACACACACACACACACACACACACACACACACACACACACACACACATATATGATATATATTTTTCTCTCCCTCTCTCTATTTATCTAGCTATAGAATTACTTCACTTCGCCGGAAACTCATTTCACCGAATTTCTTTTCACCGAGACCAAATCACTGAAAGCTCAAATCACCAAAAACTCATTTGATCGAATCCCATTTCACCGAAAATCGTAGTGGTAGTATATATGCCCTTTTCCCCACTGTAGTGTAATCCTGGAGTTAGTATATATAGTTAGGGAGTGTGTGGGGGGCACAGGCTCCCACACTAGGTGTATGTGTGGGGCATAGCTCCCCACCTAGCTTAGTTTTATATTGTCCAGTTTCTGTTAAGAGGGTAAGTAGTTTTTAACCAAACTAGGTGGGGGCTACACCTCCACACCTCCCAATGTGGGGAACTGTGCCCCTCCTAACTATATACAGTATACTAACTCCAGGATCGCACTATAGTGGGGAAAAGGGCATATACATTGCCAATACTATTTTCAGTGAACTGGGATTCTATCAAATGAGTTTTCACTGATTTGAGCTTTCGGCGATTTGGTCTCGGTGAAATGAAATTCGGTGAAATGAGTTTTTGGCAAAGTGAAGTAGATCACTATATATATATATATATATATATATATATATATATATATATATATATATATATATATATATATATATGGGAAGATGTAATGTTGTTGAGGCTAGCTTTGGTCAGCATATGTTTTGTTGCCATAATTTGATCGACTTAACAGATAGTCGACAGGTCTGCGAGACAGGGGTGTAGCTAGGATTTTCAAATTTGTACTCACAGCTCTCAAACTGCTACCCCCTCCCCAGCCAAGCTACGGCCATTCTCGTAATTCACGGTTCGCTCTTAGTGTCGATGAAGAGGCATTCGCTGTAATGCCTCTTCAGTAATATAATATAAAATTCACTCAAACTCGGTTCCTTGAATTGAAAATGAACCTGAAAGTCAGTTCTTTGAAAAATGCAGCATGGTAGTTGGGGTAGAGGATTGCCAGGCAATACAGCTGGGAACCTGTCAAAGAAGGGACACCATTTTAATATGAGCACAGTTTTAACTTGAGCAGCTGACAAAATTAAAGAATCTACATGCATTTCTGAAATAAAAGTAATGTATAACTCTGATCATTACAGTTATTTATAAAAGTAAACCCTCCACGTTTTCTTCCAAAATTGCTATTTTGCGGAGAGATTATTAGGGGGAGAGCAACATTTTGAGCCAAAATTGGGGACAGTTGAGAGGTTTGGATATTCCTAATTCCATAAAGCGATTTATTTGCACATACCTCTCAACCTCTTAATGCAGGAAATCTGGACAAGGCCAAATATATTGGGGGAACATACAAACAGTACTAAAAATTGATCTTGTATAAACTTAAGACAGTTGATAGA
Organism: Protopterus annectens; assembly: GCF_019279795.1. Taxonomy (NCBI): domain Eukaryota; kingdom Metazoa; phylum Chordata; order Ceratodontiformes; family Protopteridae; genus Protopterus; species Protopterus annectens. The sequence goes on from NC_056728.1 coordinate 400,781,971, forward strand.
ATATCAGGTCTTGTTTTAGCATGCATTTTTCTGAAGATTATGACGTCTGAAACTTAATGTTGGTCATTATTTAGTGACTTCATTCCTAAATGATTTGCCAGAAAAGTTTTATTTTGCATTTTACAGCACGACCACCAATAAATATCTGCTAAAGAAAGCAATGCAGTCTCACAATGAAACTAGACTTAGCATTAAAACTTCTCTACCCTTGAAACTCACATTCATTGAAACAGCATTGAAACCCACATTCAAATAAAATACATTTTGCCAGTGGCAGATAAAGATGAACTTTGGGCTGCTTTCAAATCATAGGCCCCTTGCACATGAAACATACACGTGCTCTTTGATACACTTTCCTGATTGTATTAAATTATATTCCTTGTACAATACAGTATAGTTGTTAGAGAGCATTTTAAATTTATTTTTTGAACATTTTTCCAGTAAACAATGAAACAAAATGCATGCACCAATAATGACAAAAACAGCTCAATTCATAACATTTCCATCATAAAAGTCTACTCAAACTTCTACAGTCCACCAGTATCAGTAAATATGCACAATCTCTGAACTAGTAAAAGCCATCTACATAATTCCACATTAAAGAAATCTGTAACTAATGAAGAGGCTGCTGCTAGCAAACAACTTTATATTTCATGGTTTCATCTACAAATAAACTGCCTGTTGCCCTTGAGGAATAAATTGCCTATGTTACATTAAAAACAATGATACGCTAGTAATATTGCAATAGGGAATGGATGGCAAACTGATAACAGGTTCATAGTTACTACTAGATATCTTCACCAAAACGGACTACAGCATCCAACCCCCTTTATAAGACAGTACAGTATCAGCAATGCATCTACCTCCTGTGGGAGAAGAACCCACAGCCTTCTGCATCAAAAGCAATTACACTACCTGTTGTGCTATTAACAGTACAAGCGGACTCAGCATAAGCAGCACTAAACTTTAGTTCCACTGCAGCACTCAGCTCCTTGTAAAATGTCGACACTCAGCTGTATCTCTGAACTTTGCAACACAAGAAATCTGGAAAAAGCCAACATTTATGGGGGGGGAGAGACAAAAGCCCAGAAACCAGGGACACATTTTAAACATTGCTTGTATAATTTTGGAAAGTTGCTAGAATAAAATGTTGTGTTATCACCATGCATGTCTTGAACCCAGAACCATATGCACTACACTCAGTGCAACATACCACTATGCTAAATCAGCAAATTGAAAAGTAGGAAGACAAACTTAATGGCTATCATTTAGATAGCTCTCAACCTCTTAGCACAAAAAACCTGGACAAACAAAGCCAATAATGAGGGAATACAAATTCAGTTCTCACTTCACACCTTAGCACAAAAACCTGGACAAACAAAAACAATAATGGGGGAAATAAAACTTCAGTTCTCACTTCTCACCATAGCTCACAACCATTAGAAAAGCAAATCTGAACAAAGTTCAGAAATGGTGGTGGTTAGGGACTTTAGGCTCTTCTTACCCTGAAGCAAAGGTACAGGGTTTGAGCCTGAACACCTATAGCCAGCAGGTGTATTATGTGGGGGCATTCACACACACACACACACACACACACACACACACACACACACACACACACACACACACACACACACACACACACACACACACTTGCCTTCTAATCTCACACACACATACACACTTGCCTTCCAATCTCACACACACTTGCCTTCCAATCTCACACACACACACACACACACACACACACACACACACACACACACACTTGCCTTCCAATCTCATACACACACACACACACACACACACACACACACACACACACACACACACACACTTGCCTTCCAATCTCACATACACACACTTGCCTTCCAATCTCACACACACACGATTGCCTTCCAATCTCGCTCATTACATACACTCTCTCAAATCTGTTCGTGATTGCCGTCCAACACAGAAATCTGTACACACACTCTCTTACCTGATAATCTGTTTGTGATTGCCTTCCAAGTCCAACTACATTTCTTGCTCGCAGTGAAAGTCCAACTAAAGTTCTTCGCAGCGATAATCCATTTGCGATTGTCTTCTTCCACTCGCTCGCTCACTACTGCACATTTCCCGCTCGCAGCCAGCCGGACATGATGTGAGCTCACTTCCGACTGGCCAGTATCCTCCTTAAAGGAGCCGATACCCTTTAAAAAGAAAGAAATATTTACGTACTTTTTTTTTTTTTTTTTTAAAAAGCTACCCCCTCTTCTAAAAAAGTTGTACTGAAATCTGTACAGTGCGTATGCCTCCCAACGTCCCTGGTGCGAGATTGCACAGTTGTTAGAGCTAAAGAGTGTGCCTGTTCTCCAGCTTTCTGTGAGGTGCAGGGGGCTTTATCCCTGGAAAAAGTGATGTTTTTACTTTATTTTTTTATTATTTTATTTTTTTGCATTGGCTGAGGCCTGTTGAACTTAGCAGTGTTGGTGCCTTTTGCTTGATGTTTTGAATGGTGACATTTGTATCAATTGTGCCTATTGTAAAGTAGTACAGTAAATAGTTCTCATGGAACTTTGAATGTAAAGCTGTTGTGTTACCTGAGTATTCTGTATGTTGTATTTGTACTACTGTTATTGTTTCTTGTGGAGCTTTTCTCTCCAGGCCTCTGCTGAAAAGGAGTTTATTTGCCCAATCGAACTTTCCCAGTAAACAAATGTAAATAAATAAATAAATAAATAAATAAATAAATAAATAAGTAAAAATGACTTAATTTCCCATCTTTCAAGTATCACAATGCAAAGGCATTACCAACCTTTGTAAAAGTCTTTGACAACCTTTTACGGACTTTATGTCTATCGGTATCCTATGTCTTCAAAGTTAAGAATGAAATGTCTAAAGAAAAAAGTCATCATCTAAAACTCAGGATTTATTAAATAAATACCTCATTAAAATTCTTAATAAAAGGATAACTTTTAATTTGGACAGAATGGATGTGTCCTTCCTCTGTCCTTCTGACTTAAGTTCTTACAAAATATCTGTACATCACACACAAAACAATAAACTGTCTGACAGGAAAGCTTAAAATATATTAATTATTATTAAAACTGAATTTTTCCATACTTTCTGAGAAATGGCTTGATGCATTATTCAGATCAAACACATGTACCTCATCTAATTCAGTCAGCCATTTAGTTTCAGCACTTTGTTGTTGAGTGATAAAATTACCATCAAAAGAGTTCTTAATCATCACCTGTAGTGCCTAACGATCAGAATGAATCTTAACATCTAACTAGATTTTTTAATTTCTAACATATGTCTGAAAATGTGAACATGTAGTGTCCATTTGGTTTACCAAGTCAGGATTTTTGCCAGTGTGAATGATGGTACAAGAAATCATGTTACTATACTTGTATGTTTCATTACTACAGTGAAACCATTCAAATGTACACGAGTGGGCAGCTTGAGTATTACCCTGTTGCTTAATGTCCTTGCTTAACACAGCATTTAAGTTGTTACCATGTCTACACGTGAGGCTAGAAACGTCACCAGCAGCCCTGTCTGTACTGCTGGTAGACAGTAACATATTATAGTAGGCAAAGATAACTACTAACAGCATGTTAATAACTGACCACCCAAGTCTGTCATTGCTGTCACTATTACCGTTCACTTATGATGTGTTATTACATCAGTTATTTTGTAACTATATCCTAATTTTGACTTCATTAGGTGCAGCGGTAGCATTGTTGCCTCACAGCAAGAGGTACTCCCGTTCGATTCTCGGCTGGAGTGCGGGGAGTGCCTTCTGTGTGGAGTCTGCATGTCCTCCCTGCGGTTGGGTGGGCATTCGAAAGACATGCGGAAATGGGCGTGCCTTCGTTGAAGGATGGACGTTGAGCTGGCACCGCGACGTTCATGAAAATCTACTGCCAATCATTAACGGACCAGAGTTCCGCTGTGACGACCCCTAACCGGGAAAAAGCCGAAAGACAAACAACATCTAATAATTCTCTCTATTTGTGTTGTGGGTACAGGACTGGTGTTTTGAGACCTTTGTAGCTCAGAAGGAATATTAATATCTTTTATGTGATTTATATATATTATGCACAATTCTAATGAACTGGCCCATTTGGTATACATTTCTGATGGCAAATTGTATTATGTAGTACATTATCAGCATTAACATTTCTTTTGGTCTTCCATAAAATACAGGATATTTAGGATTATGTATCTACAGAAGTACATAAAGGCATTTATACATTGCTTCTTGACATTCTGTCATGTGGTGTCATTCATATTTGTATAGGGAATTAAGTGATCATCATAACACTACAGATAGACATACAACAGATTCTGACCAAAAGTTCAGGTACTGCAAGTAATACTTCATAATGCTCATGTGGTGACGTTAACAGTGAACCACTTTCAGTTGAGAGTAGACAAAAGATTCATTTAGATGATAAATGTGGAATTGGTTTGATTGATAATGTAACCGTTAAGCCATTTTACAACAACTATATCATAATGAAGTTAAAAGACAATTACGGAATTTTATGGTTTTCTGGGATATAACATTATGTGTAATTAAATAATGGGTACTGTAGGATCATAGAATGATAGGAGTATACTAGGCTATTGACCAGGAAGTAATTTTAAGGGGCTCCTATCATTTCAGCGAAAAATCAGTTCAGCGAACGTCATTTTCGATGCACTTACATCGAATATGCTGTTGTTCGAACTGTTCATACTGAGAATGCTGCACAGTGAGGATCGGGAAATTTGCCCTTTCCCCACTGTAGTGTGAACTCAGAGTTGGTATATATAATTACCAGGGGTGTGGGGGCGCAGCTCCCAACATGAGCATAATTCGATGAACGGCATATCTGATGAAATGCCGTTCATTGAAGTGTCACTTCAATGAAGTGATATAGACCCCATTTCAAGCCTAGCCATTTCTTCCCAATGTAATATCATAGAAATGTTAGTTAATACCCATGATTGTATTTATTAATGACTGCCCATATCCAGGAAGGTTGTGGGCACTATCCCCTTGTAAGAGTTTACTGTGGCCCATCCACTCATCCAGGTTCCTCTTGAACAGTGTCATAGAGGTGCTGTGCTTCACATGAATTGGCAGCCTATTTCAAAGACATGTCAGTTGCTGGGAGACTAATCAAGTGTGCTATGTAGAAATCCTTCCTTACTACAGTAGACACATGGTGGTCAAAGATAAGGTCGCAGTCTACTTATGATCCCAGATCCCTTACTACTTCATAGGTACTTAGGGTACTGTTGTTGATTTAATAGTGTGAAGGAAGATTGTTTTTACTGAAGGGAATGATGATGCATTTTCTTTGCATTCAGTTTGAGACCATGACTAAGACACTAGCCATTGGTCTGCATAAGACCCTCCTAAAGCATACAGGAAAGGAAGACCCCCACAACCTATTCAGAAGCTAAGAAGTGACTATATATGGGAAATTAGACTAGACTGAGAAATGAGGCTTACGAGGACAAGACAGAAATAACAGGGTCCCTAAGTTTCACACCCTCTAAACCGCTACATATTTAGATGATGTAGTCAAATATTCTGAATACATACGGAGACAAATTCATTGTATAAGCATATAAGTGATACAGATGACACCCATGTTTTTAGGTTTTTAATATTGGAAAATATTCCTACATATCTTAGAGGGGGTGATAAAATCACTTTAATGGAAAGACAAGAAAATAAGCAGATCTTACATTTTAGATCCTTTTGAATGCTGGGTTTCAATAACGTTTTTACACTTAAATCAGAGTTAAAATTTCTCCATAATTGTATAAAATAATGTTTATATTACTTAACTTTAGTTTTTCTGTTGTAATAGTTTGTTTCTATACATTTGTTTTTTATATATTTTTTATATTTTTAAGTATATATATATATATATATATATATATATATATATATATATGGATTCACTTCATAATATTGAAATATCAAAATACTGAAACTTAAAACACTGAAACCAAAATACTGAAAGCTCAAAATACTGAATACTCAAAATACTGAAACTCAAAATACTGAAAACACATATTATGCGTAAACTCAGCTTAAACAACATAAATCATAACAATTTCTACCAAATATATAGCCCCAATATATATATATATATATATATATATATATATATATATATATATATATATATATATATATATATATATATTAGTAGAGGTTTATTGATTAAATTATGTTCTTAACTGATGTTTTTTCGGTTAATTAGTTTATTAGCTTTATTAGGTAGGCATGTGCATACACACATATATATATAGCAGCTTGTGTTTAACTAGCATTATCTGTTTTTCAAGCCTAAAGAAGCAGTTTTTAACTGTGAAAGTTTTACTTGCGAATAAACAGTTTATTTAGTTCTCATGGTTCTGGCACATCTTTTTTTTTATTGCTCTATGTGTAAAATGCACATACATTTATAAACTATGCCATTAAAATGTGAACATATGTATTCATGTATTTTTCTTACAGACTTATTTGTTTTTCTCTGACCAAATATTTGCTATAAATATTTACATCTCCTATATGTTGGTTTAAGAGGCATTTGAATGCTTCTAGATTTCTGTTTTTCTATTAAGTCATGTAAGGAATGAAATGGACCTGTAATTCTTTGTGAAAACATATTATATCCCATTTTCTGATGTTAATAATTAACACTGTAAGATGTTCTTAACAATCATATTGCATTTATTTTCATTTCTCTTGTCCATGCACTTCATTTAAATAAGTAAAGATTTGACTTTGGTTTGTGCACTGCTATCAAGTCTTCTGTCAAGCAGCTATAGTTTAATTATTGTAAATGGCATCATTCTAGATGCATGATGGCTACTAAGTACTTGAATAACAACACTTAGCTAAAACCTAAATTTGTTGAATGAGGACACTTTACTTAGGGTTCTGACCTTGTCTTGCATTAATGTAACTCGGGGCTTAAAGTCCTGGGGTACAGGAGGCTTAGCATTCAGAGAAAAACATGCCATTTCAGAAAGAGAGTTTCTTCTTTGTTTTCAGTTGACTTGATTTTTAGGTAGATAGAATATAAATTTATTAACTGCATTCTTTCTGTAATGGGTAGCACAGTGGTACAATCACAGGGCTTTTTTATTCGGTTCTGTTTTCATCTGGGTTTCTTTGGCATAGTGCTTGAATGACCTCTCTGCATCCATAGAGGTTTCTTCAGGTTGCTCTGCTTTTCTTTTACATCCTCAAATCATGTAGATAAATTGCCATTCCTCCATACTGTGCACGCTCATGTGTGTGTGTGTGTGTGTGTGTGTGTGTGTGTGTGTGTGTGTGTATGTGCATGTGTATATATGTGTGTGTATGTGTGTCCTGAATGGATTGTAACTTGTCCAGGATTGCTTCTCAAACTTTTGCCTACTGAATGCTGGAATAGGCTTTGGCTCCCTCACCACCCTAAACTGGAGTAAGGGGGTTATTGGAGAATGAAGGAAAGAAATATCTATACATGTTTCTGTATATGTTTGTTTTGCATGCCTTGAATTTTTTGGGATAAATGGATGTTGCATTTCTTTAGCATGTTTGATTCTTTTATGTATATATTTATTTATTGTTTTTATATTTTTCCCAGTGAGCAGTGGGACCAGAATGTGGCCTATTATGAAATGTTGTATGAACAGAACTTCTGAATACAATGTTATCACATCTGGGTTTCTTGTACTAGGAGTGATCTTGCTAATTAGTTCTGTTTCCAGAAAATATTATCTTTATGTTTAAAATGATTAGTTTCATGTCTGTTGTTATACTGAGCTGAAATAAGGTGGGCTACTAGCCACAACTCTGAGCTAAGATACCAGATGACTAGAGGCTTCTGAGCTTCCAGAAAACATGCTGCCTGTGTTTTGCTTATTTATACTATTTACTGCAACTTTTTATTGCCTACTGCTTACTTTTATATATTATGTATTTACTGTGTAATAAACTACACTGTTATACTGCAATTGCCTGCTACAGTGTGCCTGTGAAATTGAATTTTATTGTTGTGTTCACTGTTTAACAAGCTTTTTTGTTGTTTCCACTGTTGGTTAAGTACTTACTGGTCTTTTTTTACTGTTTTAATGCTGTTTTGCCTGCTCTGATTTTCCTGCCAAGCACTACTTAATTAACTGACCTGTTAACTGTTTAAATAATTGTTTAGAGCCTCTTGGCTGATTTGCTGCTGTTTTAAATGTTTTTTTTTTCAGTGTCTCACTGCTACTTTTCTTCTGTGTTAAACATTATCTACTGTTTCCCCCTGAAACTAGGGCAGCTAATAGCATAATCCAGCTCCAGGTCTGCTGCTTCTGGAACTATTTGCTGTGGTTTGTTTGTTCTGAGCCTATTTTCCAGGTCATCTTGGACTGGAAGGGACCTATCTGCACTTTTGTGAGAGAATTGTGTTGACTGGGACCTGATTAGTAAAGGGAGGCTGGCCTAGGGCTTGAAATAAGCATCCTCATTGGTCATCAGGTTTCTGCTTGTCTGTGCATCGCCCAGCACCGCTCACTGCTATGCAATTGTGTGTCAAAGCTGGACAGTTAAATTCAACATTTTTTTTCCTTAAAACACAGGCAGAAATATTAATTTGCTGAGCTCCTCAGTAATCGTTTCTGAAAAAGCTACCCCTAGTGACAATAGTCTTCAACCTAGCATTATGGACAGTTGGACTACCCTTGTTTCTCCTGCCAACCTTGTTGACTTGGGTCTCTTGAGGCAGAGAAGCAATTGCCTCATGTACCCAGACAACCCTCTACTAATAACACAATCTAGAACATAGTGCAAGAGATGTATTTACACCAGGAATCTAGAATCCATGTTCTCTCAAACACAAAACAGTAACACAGAAAAGGTTGTCAACTCACCCACCACTACATATTCACATAGCACCACTACTCATACAAATACCACTACTCAAACACATAGTACTCATCAAACGCGTAAATCCAGATATGTGGAGGTTCTCTCAAAAAGTTATCAAAACACCAGAGACCTCCAAAACACAAGTCTGCTACAGGTAACACAGTCTCCATAGCAACTATGACACATACCAACACCAGTGTCTCACCCACCAAGCCTGTAAGGCATAACAACACCCAAAAACCAAGTTTTGTTGTCATTGGAAACTCAATAGTGAGACACACTGATGTCCCACTCACCAGGTTGGACACGGAGAAATTCACGGTCAGCTACCTTTCTGGTGCCAGGATTTGCCAGATCATTCATGCACTCAGGTCTCTCAGCAACAAGTACCATTATGACTGTGTCATAGTTCATGTTGGTGTGAAAGACCTGAGACATACCTTGCTAGACTTTATGAAGAGAGACATGGTTGAGCTGTCTGAGTATGTGTACCGGGCAAGTATGTCCCTAGCCTTGAGCAGCATACTACCCTCACCTAGAATGATGCCACAGTATAAACAAAAAAAAATGATTGATTTCAATAATTGGCTTAGTTTTTGGTGTCATTGCAAGGGGATCCAGTTCCTGTCTGCCTGGGAAGCCATGGTCGACAAACCTCGCTGCTTTGCTAAAGATGGTTTGCACCTGGCAACCCTAGGCTTTGGGCTGCTGACAAAGGCTCTTGCCTCCCCCATAGTGCTTTTTAGGCAAGGTCCTGAAAATACCAATACCGATATCAGAACAAAATAAGGGTCATGGTGCTAAATGCTACTAGCTTAAACCAAAAACTGCACTCCTTGGAAGCACTTTTATCAGTAGAAGATGTAGGTGTCTGTGCAGTCACAGAAACCTGGTTTAAGGCTTCAGAGAGTACCCTGGCCCTGCAAGATTACAATGCCTTCCACACCTTTAGACTGCAAAATGAACTTGTGAAAACCAAAGGAGTTGGTGTTTCAATCTATATTAAAAATAAAATCACCTCCCGTCTAGTTAGACTGGACAAGTCCATGGAGTTATTCCAGGTCCAGGTTACGGTGGGTAAGACCCCAATTCAAGTCCTATCCAGTTATAGATCCCTCTCCATGGGTCACGACACTCATGAAGCTTACTTAACTAAACTGAGTACAATCCAGATTTTACAGAACTTACCGGCTATGGGTGATTTTAATTATCCCACCATCAACTGGGAAACCTACTGTAGCTCAAACTCCCTAGCACGAAAGTTCCTTGACTTTGTGAATTCAAATGCCTGGGAGCAAATTGTCCATACCCCAACAAGAGGAACAAACATTCTAGATCTGGTCCTCACCAACATGTCAAACAGGTGCACTGCTGCAATTGTTGGACACTCATTAGTTAAAACTGACCACAAACCAGTCACCTTTGAACTGACACTAACACTAAAACTCACAAAGGGTGAAATCAGATGAAAAAACTTGACCAAGGCAAACTATACCTTCCTAGGTGTAGGTATAAATGCATTCCAAGCCCCACCCACAAGCTGAAAGTGGTAACTATGCTGAAGCTTACACTAAAGCCCTGTACAATCACTTGCATAAGTGTATAAACTCGGCTGTACCAGACAGAATCAAAGGCAGAGCCCCAAGTAAAATTAAGCTACCATGGTGGACTTCCAGCATCAACAGACTCTATAATAAATGCAAAAAGTTGCTGTCCAAGAAGACAAAGGCAATGACACAACAATGGGAAAACATCCTTCTTAGCCTTAACAGGCAAATAAGATAACTTGTCAAATCATCCAAGAGCTCCTTTGAGAGAAGCCTGGCAAGTACTGCCAAGGATAACCATAAGGCCTTTTACAGTTATGTACATAACCTAAAGGGTAGGGCCCAAACATGTGCAGAACTGGTGGTTAATGGTATCACACACACACTGACCCCATAGAGATAGAGAACCTGCTACCAGATAGGTTTGGTGAAAATTTCACTCCCTTATCCCCTCTTAACTTACAACAAACCCTTCCCCAAATCCACCCCACCTTACATATGTGAAGAACAGGTCCTCAAAGCCGTGTCCAAGGCAAAGAACCCAACCTCTGTGGGACCAGATGACATCCAGGCTGTCTTCTAAACAGGCTAAAACATGAAGTAGTATCACCACTAAGTACCCTTCTTAGTCATAGCCTAACCACAGGCTTTGTTCCATTGGAATGGATGGAGAACAGCTACAGTTATTCCCCTGCACAAAGGTGGCCTAGCAACAGACCCAGGGAATTACAGACCCATAAGCCTGACCAGTCACATCTGTAAGGCTATGGAATCTGTTATTATGGACCTCATAAATAAAGACATAGGTGACCTCCAAACCTTGGACCCTATCTAATTCGGCTTCATGAAGGGCAGATCCTGCCAATTACATCTGATGGATTTCTTCGAAAGTGTGACCAAGACCATTGATAAGGATAAATCTGTACGCACAGCATACCTCGACTTGGCAAAGGCTTTCGACACAATCCCACATTCAGGCATTAATGATAAACTTAGCAAACTGAATGCAAACACTTTTGTTGTAAGATGGGTTGCCAACTGGCTCACAAACTGGGCACACACTGTCAAAGTGGGTGACTCCACATCAACAAGCAGACCTGTTAACAGTGGGGTACCACAGGGGTAAGTGCTGGACCTCCTACTGTTTGGTATATATCTCTCAGAAGTTCAGGCCAAACTAAGGGGTTGTGACTGACCAAGTTTGAGGATGACTGTAAATTAGGTGCAATCATTGACTCCCCAAATGATGTCAGTATACTCCAGGAGGGTCTCACACAGACCAACAACTGGTGTATTAGTCATAGTCTCAAACTGAATGCAAAAAAATGCATCATCATTCCTTTTGGCACAAACAGTGGCCCTTCACACTATCAAATTGACAGCAATACCCTAAATACCCATGAAGTGGTAAGGAAACTGGGATCCCAGGTTGACTGCGACCTTAACTTCGACCACCATGCATCTACCATTGTAAGGAAAGCTTTCCATGTAGCTCACTTAATTAGTAAAGGCATCGTCTTGAGAGTAAAAGAAGTTATAACCCCCATATAATCTGCACTTATCCAGCCCATAATTGAGTATAAAGCCCCATTTGGTATGTACCGTACTAAGCACCTGCAGCAATTAGAGAGATCGCAGAGGTTTCTAACAAAGAAGGTCAAGGGCCTCCAGCATGTACCTTACACAGACCAACTAAAGTCCCTGTCACTATACTCCTTATTGTATAGACTTCTTAGGGGAGACTTATGCCTGGCTTACAGAGCAACCCAAGACCCAAACCTAATGAAGTTACTGCATATTTGTAAATCAAATGGGTCTAGGGCTACCCATTCCAGTGACTTAAATATGGGCTATGACTTAAATAGGACATGCTGGGGGGGCAGATTTCTATCCCAGCTACTGCCATGTCTTTGGAACAGACTACCAATTCATGTGAAACACAGCATCTCTATGACATTGTTCAAGAGGAACCTGGATGAGTGGATGGGGGCACCCTAAATTCTTATCGGGAATAGTGCTCACAACCCTCCTGGACATGGGCAGTCATCACTAAATGCAATCTTGGGTATTGACTAGTACTGCTATGGTATTACATTGGGTTGAAATGGCTAGGCTTAAAATGACCTTGGAGTCGACAGCCTAGTAATGTCCTATGATCCTATGATCCTGTGAGCCAAGATCATAATAAGCTTCAGAACTACTTAGGAGCATCCTCACATATATATATATATATATATATATATATATATATATATATATATAAGACTAAAGTTCAAACACCGACGTATACACATTTTGACTTATTTATAATAAACAGCATATTATTTTCATGTACAGCTGTAAAAGGGCCCAGATCAGGATGTGCTCTTCTTGTACCCCTTTTGCTGTTCTTACACAACTCACATTTAAATCATCAGCATTTGTTATTATCCAAATTTTATTTACAGGGCTGGTCTTGACTGTGGCATATCAGTTCTAAATGAATAAGTATAACAATCTGTGTCATATTTTACTAAGATATTCTTTCTTCCAGCCATTTTTGCTATCAGTTTTGACAACCAGGAAGAAAGCAAAGGTAAATTAAGTTGTTTCACTGTTTTAAGGACTTCTCAAAGTAAAGCGGAAAATAGACCACTATTAAAACAAGGTTAGTAAAAAACATTTCTAAGTATCTAGATCTGCATTATTATAACTCAAATGACATTGACACACTATTTTTGAATAATAAAATTAGCAGTGACTCATTTACTTACCGTGCCAGTTGTTTCTCAGTAAGAAATAAATACCTGATATGATTTGTCCTCTACCATTGACCCATCACCTATAATTATAGAATGCCTTATTATTCAGGCACTGTAAATGATAGTGCAATATTTCTAGGGGACAGAAATCCATCTGGAGTTGTTTTTTTTTTTTTTTATGAAACACTAGCAGAAAACTGATTATAGAACTACATATTGTATTTCCCAGTAGACTCAGACGTAAAAGTGAATTTAATCCGCCATTACATCCACAAATTAGGAACTTCGAATTGATGGTGGAAAAGGAATTAAGGTGGATCATGAGATCCCATAGATATTTTAAACATACCCTGGGATTCATGAAGCTCGGCGCAAGGACGACATTAGCTTTGCACTGACCATGCGGCGTAGAGATGGCACAGTAGCACCACATGCATATTAATGAAGGTGCGCTGCCGCAACATCCACGTGCATAGGAAACATGTGCGAGTGCAGGGGGTGCGTCTAAGCACTGCACGGAGGCATGAACATGTCAGCTGCCTCTAATAATAATCACTCCTGTCAGTGTCTGTGGATACTGAAATGTACGCAAAGCATACAAAACAGTTTTGCTAACACCAAAATAAAAAGTAAACACAAAGGCATGTAGCTGAATATTGAGTCCCTCGAACAAATGACATTTAAAACCCCATGTCCGTATTCCATTGTAGTGTTGATTGTTATACCAAGTGGAAGTGAAACGCAGCGTGTTAGTGAGCCGCTGCCATTTCTTAAGCCTAGCCTAATGGTTAGGGTTACCACCTATCCCACATTGTGAGGGACAGTCCCCCTCTGGGCAGTTGTGTCCATAACAAAACCATTATAAATGTTAAATGTCCTGCGATTGTAGGACATAATTATGTCCCATATTTTATGTAATAGTTCCATACAATACTTATTTCTCTATGTAAAATACCTAAATGTTACAAGAAACAGAATAAGCAACTAAACAAAACAGAATAAGCAACTAAACTGCTACAACAATAAGCTATCATTTAGGCATAAAACAAAAGTACTATCCTTTGTACTGACCGTAGGTATGTGTTGGCCTGTAAAATCTGATGTGTGTCCCGAAAATGTCCCATTTTGGTCATATGAAAAGGTGGCAACCCTACCAATGGTCAGAGCATTCGCTCAATATCTGCCCATTCGTGGTCCAAGTCATCTTTGTCTAGACGGCCAAAAGATGAACGGGTATTACCCGGGTCTACCTACAATGTCATGAAAGATAAGTATTTGTGTGTACCTATGTGCGTGAAGTACAGCATGTGGAAGATCAAAAATGCTAGGGTCATCCTCACAACCATATTGGTACCAGAGATATGTAGTGTACGCAATGTGTTCTGTTGACTGTGCCATGGGCCATCAACCAGAGAAGGGATGGATGGTGTGTGTGTAATATGGGTGTGGGGGGTGACGGGCAATGTAATAATTTGGCAAGGGGAGACTGGATCGGATGCAAAATAGGTGAACTGGAGGTGTACGAGGCAGCAGTGGGTGAATCAGAAAGAAAACCAAAGAACAAACATTCACATTTGCAATACAACCTGACAGGCCATACTAAAGAACACAATCCCACAAACATATGAACATTAAAATGTGCGATACACATGTACAGAAACGTTACTGACTCACACCCACATAATGGTTTGGCCTGAACTGAGCCATCCAACCCCAACACACCTGGATACATAATTGAATACCCATTATCCCCTCCACAGCATACCACCCCCCTTCCTGAACGTCCACCAAAACCACCCATAATCGGGCTGCTAGCTTGGTGCAGCCATAACTGCACATAGTGACCCCCTACTCATATCTAGTAGGCAGTCTCACCCTAGGCAGTCTCAGGATTGCAAACTATTTATTCCTTGCATGTATAACCCTACCTCATTTTCGTAAAGGCAAAAGAATCGAGGTCATTGGTCCCCACAATTTTTGGATATCCCTCATGGGATAAGTATCTGTTCTAAACATTAGACTTGATGTCACGACACGATGTCCAGTCCCGTAGACATCTGGACACAAGTTGTGTGAGCAGTAGTTGTCCACAAACCTGCTCAGCCTCCAGCCGGTCCTGCAGAACCTACAACCCAGAATTAAACACCTGACCGTGATGCACGTCTCCCCATGTGCATTATTGGGAATATATACCTTTCACATTTGCATAGTGGCAGTCAGATATAGGGTGATTAAGGTGCTTTAAAGCAGATGTAAGTAGGGTTACCACCTATCCCACTTTGCGGGGGACAGTCCCTTTTTGGGCAGTTGTTCCTGAACAAAAATAATAAAATGGCAAATGTCCTGAGATTGTAGGAAATACTTAAAACAGTTATTTCTGTATGCAAAATACCTAAATGTTACAAGAAACAGAATAAGCAACTAAACTGCTACAAGAATAAGCTTTCATTCAGGCAAAAAAGTAAAGTTCGATCCTTGGTACTGACTGTGGGTATGTGTCGGCCTGTAAAATCTGATGTGTGTTCTGAAAATTACCCACTTTGGCCATTTGAAAAGGTGACAACCCTAGATGTAAGCAGGTTTGCAAGCGTGTATGCACAACGGTTAGTGGCGGTGATTCAACAGTATGGGAAATGTAAATAAGCATGTAGGTGTATATGCATTTGTATGCACAGACCGATATATATTTATATATATATATATATGAAGAATGGACATGGTCACAATATAGCAGTCATAACAAATGTGAAGGGAAGCAGCAGTGGAACCCCCCATAATATTTAGTGCTGTTATATCAGGTTGACCACAGGTGTGCACACCTCTGCATCCCCAACCACAAGTAGGACACTAAAAGTTGAACTAACTATGTCCCTGTGCTAAGTCTGACTTTCAACTAGGCACAGGGCAGTCCCGGTCCCCAGTCAGACAAGTCTAAACCCAGATGACCACATGAACACCCTCACAATCAAATACACGTATGTGCCAGGACTACAGGCTTTGGAGGTCTGAATATACTCTGAGTGAGTCAACATGCGGCACGGGTCCAGAGCAGTAGGGAATGGTGCATGTGTAGTAGTGTGGTTTCCCCAACAGGAAAATGGATGCCTGCTGAGTTAGTGAAGTGTTGAGGCGTGTGTTCAGGTAACTATGAACCATGGGTATACATATAAATGAAGCAGAACACCAATAGTGTAGTGGTTAGAGCATCCGACTATCAAGCAGATGTTGCTGGTTCGACTGCAGCACACACCATTTATGATGCGTAATCCGTATACGAGCATATTTTACTAATTTTATGCTGTACAACGATATAATACCAATGAAATGTGAACTGGGATTACGTATCACAGTAAGAATGTAGAAGAATTTTGCCTGACATGAATCGGCAGTTAAACGGAAAACCGCAGCTGAAAAGTGTTGTACTCACCCTTTGTCCAACGACCCTTGTTCCACCCAGCAACACAATATACCACATTGGCCAGGCCCGACGCCAGGACCCTACACATCACAATCAATGTGATTTACCACAAAGGCACGGCAGTTATACGTAACGTCGATGTTATCACAAACATAGCAGACAGCACAGTCATTCAACAGTATAATCAAAGTAATTAAATCATATAGATGTGTATGCATGTGTGCGTACACACACACACGCACATATATATATATATATATATATATATATATATATATATATATATATATATATATATATATACATATAGGGTAACCACCTGTCCCACCTTGCGAGGGACAGTCCCTCTTTGAGCAGTTGTGTCATGTACAATTAGTGTCAAATTTTAGATGTCCTGAGATTTAATGACAAAAATATGTCCTATATTTATGCAATAGTTGCATAAAACAGTTATTCTGCATCTGAAACACCTAAATGTCATAAGAAACTGAAAAAGCAACTAAAATGCTACAAGAATAAGCTGTCAATTAGGCATAAAAGTGAGGTTCTGTCCTGTGGGTATGTGTCAGCCTGAAAAATCACTTTGGCCATTTGAAAGGGTGGTAACCATATATATATATATATATATATATATATATATATATATATATATATATCTACAATGAACATGGGAACAAGAAAGCATTCATAATGAATGCGAAGAAATATAGCAGCGGAACACCCGCATTATCTAGTGCTGACATTTCAAGCTGGCCAGAGGTGGCCAAAATCCCTGCATCTCTAACCACAGGCAGGATGCTAACAGTGGGAGTAACCTTGTCCACATGCTAAATCTGACTTTCAAACAGATACAAGGCTGTTACGGTCCCCAGTTGGACAAGCCTAAACCCAGGTGACCACATGAACACCCTGACAATCAAACACATGTATGTGCCAGGACTATAGGCTTTGGAGGTCTGAATATACCTGGAGTGAGTCAACATGCGGCATGGGTCCAGAGCAGTAGGGAATGGCGCATGTGTAGTAGTGTGGTTTTCCCAACAGGAAAATGGATGCCTGCTGTGTAAGTGAAGTGTTGAGGCATGTGTTTGGGTAACTATGAACCATGGGTATACATATAAATGAAGCAGAACACCAATAGTGTAGTGGTTAGAGCATCCGCCTAATGAACAGGCATTCATGGTTCAAGTTCAACTATAGCACATATCATTTTCCTTGTGGAATGAATGTCACTCTTCTGTAAAGCCGACATTAAAACATGTAAAAGTGAACGTGTGTATCGCATGGGACTATTAACCAGATTTTTTCAATCAAAGTGGTATTGTCATAATGAATAAGGCACAAGTAAGTACAAATAAGCGGCAGTAAAGATATGTAATGCACAGTAAGCATAGGCAAGTGCGCCTGTGTAGGTGTAAGCAGTAAATGTTTTTTTTGCATGTACAGATTTAATATATATACATATATATAAATATATATATATATATATATATATATATATATATATATATATATATATATATATACACACACACACACACACGCACACACACACACACATATATATGTGTGTATAGATATATCTACATACATTAAATATATATATACATATATATATATATATATATATATATAAATAAATATATATATATATATATAAATATATATATATATATATATATATATATATATATATATACATATATGAAGAATGAACGTCATAACAATAAAGCATACACAAGGGATGTGAAGGGAATCAAGAGCAAATATGGTATTATATAGTGCTGTCAGCGTATGTCGTAAAAATCTGCCCAGGAGTGAGCAGAGCACCGCTACTCACACCACAGGCAGAGTTTTACCAGTGGGAGTAACATTGTTGAATTGCTAAGTCTACTTTACACACAGACGGAATGTAGTCCATGCTGGGACCACCAAAAATTGTAAAGCACAAATGGCTGTAATCCATAACCCCAGGAAAGGCACGTATGTGCAAATATTACATGGCAGGAGAGCCTGTGAATACACGAGGCGGGACAAAATATGTGTAGGGCCCCAAATGCTCTGGAGAGGGCAATATATAAAGGTGTGTCATGGCTGTGATCACAAGTGGATAATGGATGTTACGCGTGTAAACTTAACACGGGTGGGGTGGAGGAACTATGGGTATGAAATTATGGATCCAGGCGTGCCAGGGCTGGATGGCCTGGTTCTAATGGACCACCCCGTGGAGGTCAGCTAGTTAATAATAGGTATATATACATACACACATGCAGACAACAATATGTTGAAGTACATTCTCTGTAACACATGCATTCCATTTGTTGACATAAATAATAGGAATATGCACATACAAACATCGACAGTAGATGGAATAATAAGCTGTGCAGAAGAGGGACAGGACGAATCACACTGTATCACATTCCAATTACCATCGGTAATCTGTACATGTACATATTGCGACTTCTGTCCGATGTATAATGTGCTAAAAAACAATTACAAGATAACTGGAGTGAAGTGTCGGTGTCATAATGAATAAGGCACTACTATGCTGGTTAAGCATATATAAACACCATTATGCATGTGTAAGTGCATATGAGTGGGGAAAGTATTGGTTTACAGACACACAGATGTATATGTACGGCCAAACTGGAGGCTGAGCTCTCTCAACATAGGACTGGCAAGACCAGACAGGAGGAGAAGGCAACCACACACAATACATACCCAGTCACACATGGTACCATCACAACTTCAAATCATACACATACTCACACAAAGACATACTCGGAGGCTCTGGTCAAAAATTTACCAAAACAGCAGAGGCCACCAAAGCAGACACCCAAACAAATACCACCTCACGACCCAACACATGCAACACATAGACCACACAGTCAGAGTGTCAAACAGTCACAGCCCTTAAGGCCAAACAAAATGCCAGACACACTTGTCATTGGTGATTCCATAGTCAGACACACTGACGTCCCGCTCACCAGACTGAGTAAGGAGAAGGTCACAGTAAGCTGCCTGTCGGGCGCTAGAATCCGCCACATAACGCAAGCACTCAGGTCTCTCAACAGCAGGTACAAGTACGACTCAGTCATTGTCCACGCTGGTGTCAACGACCTGAGACGCACCTCCTTGGACTACATGAAAAGGGACGCCGAGGAGCTCTCTGATTATGTAGCCCAGGCAGGTATGACCCTGACCTTGAGCAGTATCCTACCTTCACCTAGAATGATGCCACAATACAGTGATAAGATGATCAGCTTTAATAATTGGCTTAAATTCTGGTGTCATTCAAAGGGATCCAATGTCTGTCTGCCTGGGATGACATGCTGGACAAGCCACGCTGCTGCAGGGACGGCTTGCTTGCACCTGTCACCCCTGGGCTTCCGGATATTGGCAAAGGCTCTGCCACCCCCATAGTGCCTTTTTAGGCAAGGCTCAAATTCTAAACCTACCACCCTAGAACACCAAAAAGGAAAAAACTAAGGGTAATGCTGCTCAATGCCAGAAGTCTCAATCTCAAGATGCACGCACTGAGGCCCTTCTCAATATGGAGAACATCGATGTCTGTGCTGTGACAGAAACCTGGTTCAAGGCTCCTGAGAGCACCCCAGCACTAACAGGTTTCACCTCATATCATACGTTCGGCCCCAAAATCCGGACAACACCAAGAAAGGAGGGGGTGTCCATATTCATAAAGGACACCCACACCTCAAGGTTGGTGGCAACGCACGATGCATCTGAGACCATCCAGGTGCAATTAACCATAGGCAAGACTGCTCTGCAATTTGTAGCATGTTACAGGCCACCCTCTCAAACTCAGGAACCTCACATGGCCTTCCTGAAAACATTGGAGGGATAAATGTATCTCCAAACACCATCATACTAGGTGACTTCAACTACCCTAATATAGACTGGGAACACTACTCAAGCCCGAACACTCTAACCCAAAGATTCCTGGAGTACATAAACTCAAATGCCATGGAACAACTAGTCACCATCCCCACAAGAGGTGAAAACATACTTGATCTCATCATCACGAACATGGGATCAAAATGTTCAACACCGAAGTATACCCCTCACTGGTGAGATCAGATCATAAACTAATCTCGCTGGAGGTCCTCATCCCGCCCCACCTGAAACAAAAAAGACCACAGTGAAAAACTTCTCAAAAGCCGATTTCACACTTCTAAAAACTAGTGTGGTCTCCTTTAAGGCCCCTGAGCCAGTGGTAAACATTACTCAAACCGCTGAATCACTTACAAATGCCTTCTACCAGCACCTACAGGACTGCATGGATCAGGCAATCCCAAACAAAACTAAGACTCTCTGTACCAAAGGCAAGCGTCCAGTCTGGTGGACCCCAGCCATAAACAAGCTCTACAACAAAAGGAGGAAGCTACTACAAGATAGAGCAAAATCCTTGAAAGGTAAGACACCTTTGATC
>NC_056728.1:400808025-400900525 GCF_019279795.1 Protopterus annectens
ACCCCTTAAATAGCACAGGGCTGTTCGGAATGCACTATGTCTCCATCTGCACAAGGTTATACTGGGCATGGTCATACATTTAGTAGCACATGGCTGTTTGGGATGCACTCTGATTCTAAACATGGAAGGCCACAGTGGCCATGCTATTACAGTTAGAAAACAAAATTGTAAGGGGCCCAGTAGTTGTCATTGTTAGCAGGAATCCCTTTTACATATATCTGAAAATTTTCACAAAACGCCTGCTGCTGTCCGTCACCTTAGATGTACCATCCTATACCAAGACAATACCACCACTCATAGTGATGTCTTGCTAAGAGTGGAAACTGCTTGACCAACACAATGAGCCAGTGTTCTGCTGTAAAGGTTTAGTGTTTGTCATTCTGGGATGACATGACTGACAGTAGACAGGCCTTTGACACATATCACATGCATCCATGATTCAAGGGAGTGGAGATAATACCTAAGTCGCATCCACCCATATAGTGCCATTCCAAGGCAAATGTCCTAAACACAGGATAACACCCTGACACCTAGAGGACAACTGCATTGTATGCTTATGCTAACCAGTGCTAGATGTGTAGTGTCCATAATCACAGCTGTTCACTGTAGATCCAACAATGGGGAGTACTGACATCTGAGGAACAGCTGGCTGAAGGCTCTGTAGTGCACAATAGCACTACCACCATATACCTCAGAACCAGACATGTGGGCCATAACACAGGTATGGACCCTCCAGGTGGTGGTGTCCCCACAAAAAGAGGCCACTCACATGTACTGACCAGCCCCAAAGGCATCACAAAAGAGTCAGGTGCAGGACACAGTGTCAAATGCTGCTTTCTAGGATGTAAACCTCAGACACCACCATCCCTTTACCACCAACACACATCCATACATTTTGTGGGACATAAAAGAGTACACCACCATGTGACCCTTGACCAGTGGACTGTACCAAGCTCTACATCAACTGTAGGGGTCCCCATGTACTGACACAGTTGCATCATGTGTTATGCAATGCAATGATACCACTGTCTGTAACCAGGTCAGCTGTAAAATACCGGGGGCCCCCCAATTTACAGCATTAGCAGATGACTGTTGCTGTACACCAGTACCCCGGGTTACCCCCTGGATATGTACATGCCACACACACAAAATACATGAAAATAGCATAGTTGTTGTTGTCCTTTGTGCAGACAGGTGGCTACAGCCATTACACACATGCGCATGCATGGTAGGACCATGGCTGCTGTATGCTAACAGCACATAAGGTGTGATAACAATGTTGACAGAGGTAACATACCGTCTGTACTGGACGCCCATGACACCTATCATATCATTCAACAGTCCATGTGTCATGTATGTCATTACCACCAAAACCAATGCCTACAAACATGCCCAAATGACAGGATTGTGGGACCTACACCATGTACATGTAGTGGTGTGTGTTCAGATACCATGCGGGGCAGTTGCTGATGTATGCAGGTGACATGTATCTTAGTACATCATGCAGTTGCAATGCAGCCTCAACATTGCCAACTGTATATGGTGATATGCTGAAACGGAAAGATGTACCTCAGGTATGGACAGATGTGTGGAAATAACTAAGTGGTGGGGCATCTTTGCAGATGGATGTTTGCTGAGGACAGCTCACGGGTGTGTCACAAGCAGTCCTACAATAACCTGTGTAACTGGTAAAATGGTTTCATTAATTGAAGGGAAAAAAAATAACAAAAAACAACATTAAAGAAACCCAGGAAAAGTTTAAAAGGGTGACACGAAGGTTTAAATAAAACTTGGGGGGGACACCTTTTT
The DNA here is from genome assembly GCF_019279795.1 of Protopterus annectens. Lineage (NCBI taxonomy): Eukaryota > Metazoa > Chordata > Ceratodontiformes > Protopteridae > Protopterus > Protopterus annectens. The sequence continues at coordinate 400,809,835 of NC_056728.1, forward strand.
TTTTAAACATTTTTTAAAGACCCTCCCAATGGGGCAAAAATAATTCGGGAAAACTGCCAAAGGAAGGGCTTTTTAAAAAAGTAACCACTTTTTTAAAAACCCGCATCCCCCCCAATATTTTTTGGGCCCTTTGGTAAAGTCTTTTTCCCATAAAAATTTTTTTAAAAAATGGGGGGCCAAAAGGAAAGGTGTTTGGGGATTTCAACCATTTTTTACTGGCATGTTGTGGGGGGGGGGGGGTTTTTGGGTCCATTAGGGCCTTATTGGTAATCACTAATTTTCCCTCACCCTCCTGTAACTTTTAACCTGTGATGCAAGTAAAAAAGAAACATCTGTACCACAGTGGGGTTAATCCGTTTTATTTTTGGACATGGGGTGTTTAACGGGGGAATTTCCACTGTGTGTGGGTTTTTGGGTGTGTGGGTTTATACTTCCCTGGAGTGGGGAATTTCCCATAGGGGAACTAATAAACCCTCCCACCCCGGGGAATGAAATTTAAACCTAAGGAAAAACCCCCCAGGAACTCTTGACCAAATGAAATTTACTGTTGTTACAAAAGGGCACCTCCCCTTTAACAGAAGGGGATTTTTTCCCCTGGTAATGGTATTTTGGGGGTTTTTAACTTTTACTAAAATTTTTAAATCCCTTTATTTTAGTTGTTTACCCTGTCATGGGAATTGAATGTTCCCCAATGGGGGTTTCAATTCCCACGGCCCTCCCCCCTTGAACGGGGTGATTTTTCCAGAAGACCTGGTGCCCCCATTGGATGACATCTGTGGGGGGGTTAAAACCCTTTGTCTTTTTGTGTTTTTGGGGAAAGGGGGTTTCATGTGGGGGTTACGGTGCCCTTATTTTCCGTGGTGTTTGTAGGGGAAAAATGCAAACATTCTTGGAATTGCTTGGCCTAAAGGGAAAATTGCCCAACTGGGACTTTTTAAAAAGGCCATTTTAAACAGTTAGTTGTCACCGGACAATGGACCTGTGCCTGCCGGGGTTACTCCCCAAGGAAATCAATTTCCTGTCTGTTACCCTTGTCCCCCTTAAAACCATGTCCCGGGTTGGGAAACCCCCAGGGATGGCACAGGCCTCTTGCCGGGTGTTGGCCGGGGCCACGCACCAGGTGCACTGTGGGGGTTAACCCCACAAATTGGGGGGAGATGAGGTGTTTACTGCCCTAAACGGTGTGTGGGTTTTTCCACATGCCCAATGCCTCACTCCTACCAGATGTTCCAACACAGACAGCTCATGCTCGCAGATTGTCATGCCATGGTCAAGGACTTCAACCATGTCACCCAACCGTCTATCCAAAGCTTCAGCAAACTGCTGTTGAGCATTTACCATTGCCTGGATGTTGTTGTTTAAAGAATGGACAGCAGCCTCTGAAGGCTATGATCTTCTCTGTTGTGCCATTCAGCATGTGCCTGTGCCTCCATTATAGCCTGAAACATGCGTCTGGTGACACCAGCTGCTGAGCTCTGTCTTGCAGGTGCATGTTGGCCAGAGGTCCTCCTATGAGCAGCACTGGCCATGTGCCTGTATGGGGCATCACCAGTCAGTTGGCTGACACCATGGTGTGCAGGCACACCTTCCATAGCCCCCACACTTTCCTGTTCCAAGCTACCACATGCCAACTGTCCTTCCTCTATGGCCACTGGTGATGCGGTATGTGTAGGCATGAGATCTGTGTGTGGGAAAGAGGGGGGTATAGGTGGAATGGCAACCAATGGCACAGATTCAGCCCCTGAGAACCCTGCCTGTGCCTCAATCATACATTCATCATCACTGCTAGAGTCTGTGTGGACACTCACATCAGATGGACCACAGGAGGGCAACGCACCTGCATCACCTGTGAGGGGCAGACAAGAACTGTACATTACAATCTATACAATAGACACAGACACACACACACACACACACACACACACACACACACACACACACACACACACACACACACACACACACACACACACAGACACACACACACACAGACACATGCACACACATGCTATGGCACCCAACATGCATGTGATATGACAGAAGGCATGCAACATTTATGTGATACGGCAGATGGCATGCAGTGCAGACAGTAATAGTGGTAGTTATCATACATCCCTGGGTTGCACACAACAGCATGCATGTGTCATAGCAGAAGGCATGCAAATTACACAATCATAGTAGTAATTAGCATACATCCCTGTGTTACACCATGTAGACCAGCACAAGTTAACAGTGCACCTGCCTGATGTGTGGCATATGACCTTGACAATCACATGTAGTATGGCATGTGATCTGCTGACTTGTGCAATGACATGCATACATGTTTAACACAATGGTGTCCTGTCATATATACAGTGGGGTAATGGTGTCCCAATGCAGTGTTGTCTGTCTGCCCTACAGATAGACTGCACATTTAGCTGATGTGCATGGCCATTGCAGGGAATCATGAGGCATCTCTGTTGCTATACAGTGTGAGCTACAGACACAGTTCATAGCCATGACTGTGTTCAGATACAATACATATATATATATATATATATATATATATATATATATATATATATATACTGTGGAATATGACCCACGTCACTGAGGTGTATACACATTAAACCATAATGTGAAATGTGTGACACAGGTCACTGAAGGGTATACGGATGACACCCCTGCACATCTGCAACCATATTGCTGCTGCCTGGCAACTATGGCCAGACATGGCAAACTCGTCGGTACACCATGTCCCACATGACATCTATGTACCACACACACACACACACACACACACACACACACACACACACACACACACACACACACACACACACACACACACATGCACACACACACACACACACACACACACACACACACGAGGAGCAAGGATGACATTGATGTCCGACACCAGCAAGGGGAATGTACTGTATCTGTGGGCTGATGTGGATACTGTACAGGTGACTGCTGTCATGTCATGACACAGTCAAGATGTTCAACACATCTTATATGGTGGATTGATGTCACGCCTACACAAGATGTGCACAGGCCTGTAGGATGTCTAGTGTTCCACATCTGCAATATAACTGTTACACAAAGCCATAGTTGGACCGTGTGCAGCCATTGTATGACGGGGTGTATGCACAAGCACATCATGTCTACTGTATGTGTTGCTTCATGTCTCTGGCCATCCTCCATGGCCATGTGTGTACATGTGTTGGCCAAATTATTGTGATGGGCATCTATTTCACATGTCTGTGTTGTCCCATATGACATACACCCATAGATGTCATAGGCTCCACTGACAGGGTTATGCAGACAAAGGTTGGTATATTTGGTATGTGGGATATGTTTTTCCGGATAGTTAGGCAGTGTTGCAGCCAGGCCACTTGACGTCATGGACATGTCAAGATAGCACATCACATTGTGTGACATTCATAGCAGGGCTATAATCCACACCACTGAATCCTATGGGCTGGCCATATTCCAGCTCACTGTGTAGTACTGTTTGTATTCCCCACATGTGTAGTTCTGATCTGTAGTACATGTCCCTACAGTGAACAGCATCTCCACCATTGTATGCACGGCTGTCCACACATCTGGCAATGACAGTTTGTGAGGATTCATGTCGGTGATTCACATAGTTTGCAAGTGTTGCACATGGGTAGCCATTGTGATGCATTGCAGGTCCGACCTGTATATTGTGACAAAACCATACATTACGTGTACATGTGGTAAATAGCCACATGGCAGATAGATCTGTGCATTATGATGCCTGATATATAATAACAGTCTCACCTGCAATGGGCTGCTGTCACAGCGGAACGCCAGAGGTACCTAAATAGGAGTAACACAGCAGTATGAGTATTATCCACACCTGTATGATAGCTACAGGGTGCAATGTGCAAGTTAACACATACACCACTACATTAGACTATACTATGGTGTATGCACATGTGTGCATACACAGAGTAGAATACTATAGTATGCGGCATGTGTGTATACATGCCTTGCATATGATGTTACATTACATATTGTACAGTGACACATGCAACTATATGGAATATAGTTGTTATAGGCGCAGTAGTGACTTACCAAACAACTCCAGGCTTGGTGGTTGAGAGACACCCACCTCCACAATATCGGCTAAGGCTTGTGGATGTTGTTCTGCAGGTGTCCCCAGGTTGGCCAGTAGCTCCTCGGTACATGTGAGTGGGGGCTGGGTTGGTGGTCCACCACCTGTTGCACCTTGTTCCCTGGTGATTGCATTTCTAATGAGGTCTGTACAGTGTCTGCGCACCTGCTGGTATGTGCGGTTGTGGCCACCCACATCATTAACCCTCCTGCAAAGTTCTATCCACAGGGGCATCCCGCTACTGTGCATCCTGTGGCACATGGCTGAACAGGATATCATGATTGTGATGTAGGTATGGGATGAGGGCCTCATCCTCCAAGCCGGTATAAGGGGGTAGCCTTGCACGCGCCATATCTGGAAGACATAATGATGGAGACAGGTCACAGTAACTCACAGAGGCATACAGAGCTACAGCTGAACATACATGTGTATCGCATTTATTATGATTAAATAGTCTTTGCAAATCTACATGACACTGACACCACTGACATGTTTGTGTCACACACATGGGACACTCAATGGTGAATGAATATTATCACCATATATGTGTGTGTGTCACCTGATTATATTGCTCATACTCCATGAGGATGCTGTCTTGATGTGGGCATGTCTGTTGTCCTGTACTGGTGTTCCTGTCTATCAGCACATGGCTGGATTTGTCCACATTAATGCAGTCGTCCTTGATGCTGTGTATATGTCACATATAAAGACTTACACTTCCTTAACGGACATCACCTGTGACCCTGCAGACTTGCTCACAGAAGGTTTTACATGTATGTGTTCTGCCATATACATCTACATGGCACTGTACAGCAATTCAACATCCTGCCATGTATCACCTGTGTTGCACATGTGATACACATGGGACACTGGCTAGCCAGATGGTATTTGCAGGGATGGATATCAACTATAACATGTACAGTCAAAGTCAACTAGTAGGCTATATGCCCTGGGCCATGTATGAATCTAGAATGAAAGGTTACCTAGCTGTAGCTGATAGGAAGATCTCTGGGGCCAGGTGGAGCAGTGCCACATATCTGATCCACAGAGTTAATGATACATTTACCATGTGGTCATCACACCATGTCTGAGAGGGGGCGATGTGCAGCTTTGTTGGACAGGAATGCATAGTATGGCAGGACTATGTAAAGTGTATGGGACAAGGATCTGTCCAGCATGTGGTGATCCTAGTACTAGGAAGGTGGATGTCCATGAAGTATGTGTTTGAGATCAGGATGTGTACATGTAGCATGTCCAACATCACTGGGTTGGACATGGATTTATTCAGGGTATGCATCATGCTACATAGTGGAGATGGGGAATGGGAAGGCTGGTGAGGCCATCTGAACATGGCCAATACCCCTTAAAGGAAATATGTGATCTGATATGGGTCACCTGAGTGTCGTGTATGGCTGGACAATGATCTCTATATTCATGGATGGCACCCTGTCATGATTAGGGTTGCCACATACGACTAACTGACAGGTGTTTTGACGTAACTATCACAGGAAAGACAACTGCCCAGCTGCATCCCTTACACACAGTGTCCATTATGTTGACTGCTGTCTAGGTGGTAGTTCATGGGTACAGGGTTATTAACATGGCGGCGACAATGCAATATGTAGCTGTCAGATTGTGGCCATATGTCACACACACCTCACCCACAAAGCCCCTTCTGTGTGTTGTCCACAACACTCTGAGTCGGCTATTGCTCCTAGGTCATAGTCATTCGCATATGTCAGTAGGCAGATGACTTCTGTTAGTCTGTGTGGTATGGACTACAATGATGGGGAGTACAATTAATTAACCCTGTCTTACTGTAGCTGGCACTGGTGTGATATGCATGTATTATTCAGACACCTTCTGTAGTGTTGGTTCTGCCAGTAGTCATAGGTTCATAGGTTCATAGGTTGGTACTAGGCTATCAGCCCTAGGGCCTATACAAGCCTAGCCATAACAATTCTCTGGCTATTTCTTCCCACACTATTTACTTCCCTAGACCCCTGTCTAACAGGGTGACTGACATGATCCCCGGGGTGAATTTCCTTTGCTCCCGTTGCAAAACACTCCTGTGACATAGGAATGTACATCTAGTATACCGAGTGTAGGTTGAACACAGTATGGGTGATGATGTCCTATGACCTGGCAAGGTTATGATATGCAGTGTGAAATCAACCTTACTGTCATTCTACATCTGTACTGCTGACATCAAATAATTTGATCAAGGTTCATGGCCTTTCAGACCAGACTCAGCAGGGTAGTAGTGCAGTACTTCCCATTATCAGTGGTGTCTCCCCCTTTGTGGGTTGTGATACCTGTTGGTGTGCACCATTCAGTGTATACACAGCCTGACATGAAGCTATGTTTTACATGATGTGTATGTGGAGAGCAACTTGTTTTGCCATATGTGTATGATACAACCTGGGATGTGGACAGGTCCCATGCAGCCTGAGTGCAGCTTGTACCTGCATAGTTGTGGGTACAGGGCCTCTGTGGTGTACATGGATATATGATTGTGTACCTGTTGGGGGGAACAGTGTGTTTATGTTATCCAAGACCCTATGTGGATTGCTTATTCATGCTCAGCACTTGTTCAGAACTTGTAAGCACTACGTAAGCTACTAATTACTATAGCACTCAATATTCCTCATTACCTAGAGGTAAACAGGATTTGTACATACTTTTCTCACTTGCTTAGAGTAAAATAGCTCTTGTACTCACTTTCTTCACTTATCTAGGGGAAATTAGTTTTATATTCAGGCATGTCCAAGGGTCAGCTGCCAGTGTTCTCTCCTATCTATCTGATGAATCTGGACATCTTGAGGCAATGTAGACATTGCCTCATATACACAGGCAACCCTCTCCACCTACCACCCAACACTACAACCTGTGAGAAATGCACTTATCTAGCCAAACTGGAGGCAAAGCTCTCTCCAACCAAGACTGACCCTGACAGTCATGTGGAGAAGGTAAACATTCGCACCACACCACACTCATCACATAGTCTCACTGACTCTTCCCCACCATTAACTGGGAAAACTACTCATGTACCAACTCATTAGCTCAACGCTTTCTGGAATTCATAAACACCAATGCCCTGGATCAACTTATCCACACACCAACCAGAGGCAACAATATCCTAGACCTAGGCATTACCAGCATGAGTGACCGGTGTTCCACACCTGAAGTCAACTCCTTGTTGGTCTGATCCGACCATAAGCTGAACAACCTTGATATCCACATCCCGCCCCACCCCCCATTAAGGGAACCACAGTATAATATGTCTACAAAGCAAACTTCATGCTTCTTAAGACAGACATGGTGAACTTCATGACACCCATGCAGATGGACAATACTGTTACAACTGCTGAATCCTACACAAATGCACTCTATAAGCACTTACACGAGTACATGGATCATGCTATCCTAAACAGAACCAAGATGCTATACTCCTAATTAAGGAAGCCAATCTGGTGGTCCCCTGCCATAAACAAACTGTACAACAGAAGGAAGACACTGTTGCAAAAGAGAGTACAATCCCATGTGTGTAGGAGCTCCCTGGTCAGCCTCAGTAAGAAGGTGAGATCTCTTATAAGATCCTCCAAAGCTAGCTATGGAAACAAAACTGCCACTAATTCCAACAACAACCACAAAGCATTCTATAATTATGTCAACTATCTCAATGTTAACACCCAGATCTGCTCTGAGTTACAGCACAAAGGCATGAACATTACATAACCAACTGATATTGCCAACATCCTGGCAGATAGATTCAGTGCTACCTTTCCCCCATCAAACCCCCTAAAGGGCCCATATCTGTACAGGAAGAGTGTAGAGTCCCTGTAATCACAACTATGCAGGTAAAAGCTGCACACTCTAAAGCCAATATCACAGCATCCATGGGACCGGACAACATCCCAGGCTGTGTTTTACATGAACTTCAGAACATACTGGCTCCCCACCTATGCACCATGTTCAATAATAGCCTCACATCGGGCTTTGTGCCCTCTGAATGGCACACAGCAACAGTTATCCCACTCCACAAAGGTGGCGCCACAACGGACCACGGGATCTATTGCCCTATAGGCCTGGTCTGCAAGGCTATGGAGCACATCATCATGGATCTCAGTCACAGAGACATTGGGTACCTCCAAACCTTTGACCCCTCCCAGTATGGCTTTGTTAAGGGCAGACCATGCCTCCTAAACCTGGTGGACTTCTTAGAGACAGTTACCAAGGCATTAGATGAGGGTAAGGAGGTCCACACAACCTACCTTGATCTCTCAAAGGCTTTCAACACCATTCCCCATTCTGGTATTATCGACATACCCATCCACCTGAACATTAACCCATATGTCATGTGATAGTTTGCAAAGTGGCTCACGGACAGAACCCACACAGTGGGAGTTGCATACCCTAGGTCCGACTGTATACCAGTTACAAGTGGCATCCCCCCGGGCTCAGTCCTAGGACCCCTCATGTTCGGTATATAATTCTCTGATGTACAGGCAAGGCTTTGGCTGAAAAGGTTTGCAGATGACTGCATACTAGGGGCCATAATTGTTTCCCCAGCTGATACAGACACCCTCTGGAAGGGTCACACTGAGACGGATACTTGGTGTCAATATCATGGCCTCAAGCTGAATGCCAAAAAGTGCATAGTCATCCCCTTTGGATATAACTAATTACCCGCAGACTACCACATAGGTTCTAGTCCCCTACATACAGAAAAGGTAATAAGGGATCTGGGAACCCCAGTAGATAGCAATCTCTCCTTCGATACTCATAATGACAAGGTGGTTAGAATATCCTTCTACGTGGCCCCCCCCAATCTCTAATGGGTTCGCATCCAGAACAAAGGAGGCCATTGTGCCTCTCTACTCATGACTTATTAGACCCATTAAAGGATACAACACCCCATTTGGGATGTACCTTACAAGACAACTGCAACAGCTTGGAAGACCACAACGGTACCACACCAAGAGGATTACTGACCTCAAACAGATGACCTATGCAGCCCAACCTAAGAAACTCCAGCTGTACTCGGTTGCATACCGCATACTCACAGGGGATCTCTGCTTGACATACAAGGCCCATGTCCATCCCAGTATTGCTGGATATGCTCCACCTAAACAGAAGCCTCTGAGAGACACATGCTCTAGGGATATACACCTAACCACAACGATGACTAGGACGTGCTGGATGGATGGATTACTGACCTAGAGACTCCCCATGCTTTCAAACATGATTCCAATGTACATCAGGCAGGGCCCCTCACTAGCACTCTTCAAGGGAAACCTTGACGGGTGGATGGGAGACAGACATGTACCCCAGGGATCACTGCAGTGGCTCTGCTGGACAGAGGCACAGGGAACTAATGGCTCTGCCATTCAGAGGCACAGGGAACTAACCTAAGGGGGTGGCGGAAGCCAACACACTCTAGCTAGGCTTATAAATACCCTTGGGCAGACAGCCTAGTACCTACCTTTGCAATTATTACATGTCTTATGTGCATGGATAGTTAACTAGCTCTTCCATTTTACTTTGCTATCATGCTGATAAACTGTCGGGTGACTACAAGTCATATGTATCCTGTTATTGTGTATTGTAAATGCCAATAGACATAACTATCGTTTGCCTAACATAACAGTAATGCTATGTAACTTGCAATACATATCTGCCTACAATACTGTACATTACACAGTTATTGGCACAATATCCCACAATGCAAATCATAATTGAACAGTGGGCCAACCTTTGACATGTTATTCTCAGTAATACACCCATACATATGCCTACTGTTACAATATATCAACATATACTATCCCCTGTTATAGCACATACTTGTTGGAGCATCCCTGCCACTGAGAGCGGCTGGTGAGGAATATTTGGGTTCAAAGCCCTTATATAGCATCCCTTGTGGTGTATGCGGTGTTTGCCTTGTGACCTACAGCAGTACACACATAAATACTACAAGCGTTACTATGCTCAACAATACATCACTACAAGATAACTGTTTCCACTATATGGATTGTGTACACTTTAAATATTACAGAACAGGTACTACATACACAGACATACTGAGTGTTCTACATACCTTATTAGTAACCCGAGGTGTCGTTGACTGTTAATTCATACCTTTTCAGTTTGTGGTTCAATCTTCATTCTGTTGGTATATACAGATGGTTTGAATGTGTGATAAGCCATCATTTTATAGTTAAATATCGATAACGTGCTATCCTAACCACCAGTTGGTGTTCCAAAGTAGTTAATTAGATGCACATCAGCTGTGCAGCTACTCCATTAGCCAATACCATGGCAACAGTGGTGTATAATTGAGTACTCCACTTGGGCGTTGTCCGTTTGCCTTACTTTCGAGGAAGACGGCCTGGATGTGTTGTTTGTGATCTATTTCAACAGCTATATGGAGACAGACAGAGATATATTAGCTTCATGACTCCTGTGGATTGTGTGTAATGGCTAGGTTCTACATGTGAGTACAGCTGTTATATTTCAGAACATTGCTACTTATGCAGGGTTTGTTTGTACCTGATACTTCTGCAGATGTTTCAGTCTGGCAAGGATGTTTGGGCAGCTCAAGGCTGTATGGCTATGCATGAACTGTTAGGTGGTTTACAGTGTGCTCACCAGACATCCTTGGTTTGGTGTACGTGTATCATACTGTGCTGTTAATCAGTAATTGGTAACACTTCCGGTGTACGCACAACCCTCTGAAATGGGATTAGTGCAAACAAACCCTGTAACATCAACAGCTGTTCCATTGTATAACAGCAACTATTTCACATAGGGCCATGTTAGTGTGTCTCTAACAAGGTATGTTAAGGCTTCTGCAGATGTTGTACAGTGAGTGAATGATTTTTGATGTTATTACAGTTTGTATTGTAATTTGTTTGGGTGTGGGGGTGATGTTGGTGGGTGTACATAGCAGATGCAGGTGTGTAGGAACTGCTTTTATACATAATCGATATGTGCGTGAGGGTTCCTTCCCTATTTGAACACCTATCCTTTAGTGGACTAATACTATGGTAATTGCAGGCTGATTCATTAAGGCACTGTTAATTGGCTCCTGTATAGCATGCAGGCGATGTTAGTCCTTGAATCCTTTCGGCAATACATTGGAATATAATAAAGCGTTGCTACATGAAAGCTGTGTATTTCTGTCATAGGTATTTGCACTCATTGGAGTTGTGTTGGTGACTGACCCTCTTTGGCTCATGTCCATAGCACATATTTGTAATAGTGTATAGGCATATACTCTCCATATCCTTTGTTCATAAAGTTGGGTCATGGCGGAATGTGTGATTGCTATGGTCCATGTTATACTCATACATGAACACTTCAACCGCTGTATACGGGATACCTACAGAATCCTCAAACCACACAATTCTGACGCCCACAGTACTGGGCCCAGACTCCCATATCTCACATTACCATCAGTGACAGTAACTCACGAAAGTAACACAAACATGGAACACACACACGCACACACAGACACACTGCTACCCACCACATCCAAACAAACCATCCTACACTACGTATGAGCAGATGGGCAACACACTACAGCCCTCAGAAACACACTTGCACACAGTAACCTATCTGAACCGCAACACCAGAAGTACTGACTAAATGTCCCTTAACATCGGGATTTCAAACCTCACGCTTCTGGTGTTTCGGTACTGTCGTCTTTTGGACTTTAAGCCTCATGATTACGCTTGTCGGTATGTCAAGCAGTCGGTATTTGGTAGGTATCCCATTTATATGTACCTCCATGGTTATGTAGATGTTATATTTTATATATATATATATATATATATATATATATATATATATATATATATATATATATATATAAAATATATAAAGATGCAAGGTGCAGTGTTTGATTCTCACATGGGGTAACTGGCTGGCTAGGCTTCAAATAGCCCAAAAGGGCAGTTAGCCTAGTACTAACCTATGAACCTATATATATATATATATATATATATATATATATATATATATATATATATATATCTATATGTATATCCCCATATATCGACATATATCTCTCTCTCTCCTTCTCTCTCTCTCTCTCTATATATATATATATATATATATATATATATATATATATATATATATATATATATATATATATACATATACATATATAGCATACACCTTTCATTGGGTACATGCCGGTCTGTCCTATTTCCACACATTCCTACCTTTTGTGTTTTAACCTGTCAGTATACACAACTGCCATTGGTACATCTCAAGTAGCTTAGTGGTAGGTTATTGTGAAGATTGTGTGCAGGTTTGCTTGTTCTAATCCTGGCAGTGGTAATTTTACCTCTCAGAGCAGGCACTGGTAGTGCAAGGGTGATTAATGCACATTTCAGTGGTTGTGTGTTCCAAATGTTTATTATTCTGTGGAATACTACCTATATATGCAAACTGTGGTTAAGGTATACTATGTAACATGTAAATCATCTCTGACTTTTTTGGAATTTGAACCAGGACTGCACAGATATTATGCAAATTCTGTAGCCATTACACTATTGACATTGATGTTCCTTCTGCCTATTTCTTATGTCTGTGAATCCTATGTGTAAGCTTGGGTACACAACAGGCGGAGCCACCCACACCCAGTGAGCTTCTCGAAATACTGACATGACACATGAATTGGAAGACTATACATTAACAGCCTAGCTATATTTGGCATAGCCACTCACTGACACACTTCAGGGGAAACCTTGATGTATGACTGGCCAACAGTATATACACCCCTGGGATCATGTGTCCCAGACACATACAGCCAGGGTGTGGGGGAGCCACTCCAGTTCTACAGCTGCAAGACCTGTTGGGGAAATTGAATGCTGTTGGTTTGTCATGTTAACATGCACTTTTGAGATCACTATGTGCCCCTATCACCCTACAGCACACCAGTCTTCAACAGCTTCCAGAAACTCTGCCTGGAATCACTTCATTGGCTACGCTTGACAGAGGCTCAGTTACTTCATCAATGGTGCAGGTAAAGCCACCACACTGTAGCTATGCTTCTAAATGCCCTTGGGCAGATAGCCTACTACCTATCTGTGAACCTCTACAGTGCAGGCCATCTCCAACATCATATGTGATTATACAGAGTTTTCTGATCACAATATACAGTGTACATTCACCATGTAGTCAGACAACAGTTAAGTACAGCAATAACATACAGATTACTCATACATAATCACACCAAAAGCCTATCTTGGAAGCTAGTGGACATGTATAGGTTTCAGGCTTTGTATTGCTTACCAGTAGGTTACCTACAGGAAAGATGGGACACAAGCACAGATGGGAAACATGCCTGCAACAATGCCATACCAACTTGCATGTGTCAGCCTAAGGCTTTGGAATGCTGGCCAAGGCTATTGGCGCACTCATGGTGACGTTTTTAGGCAGATCTCAGAGGTGGAGCTCACCTCCATGAACTCTGCCCTTCTGAGCTGGGAATTTCTGGTTAAAGGCTTATAGTGCATGCATATCTGAACTGTTTCTTACTGAAGTTGGTGCGCCTTGTTTGCTGTGGCATAGACTGGATTCGGGCCTGCTGGATCTAGCTTTGTTTGTGTAACTTGAGCACTAATCCAGACATTCTCTAAAGTATTCAATGGTATTTATTACTGCTTGGTTGTAACTTGATTAAAGTGTAGCTATCATTCAAGTCTTTTGGATTAAGCACTTGGGCTTCAGACCAGTTGTTTTACATTAGGAAGGTTTGTGGCAAGCACTGTGGTGGCAGGACAGGTAGCTTTCATCCTTCTAAGTTGGGAACTGCTGATTGAGAGCCCAGTGTCCAAGTGTATTAGTTCTGGTTTAGGCACTTGGGCTTCAGGCCAGTTATTTTACATTAAGAAGGTTCGTGGACTGCATTCTTGTGGGAGAAGAGGCTGGACTCTGCCCTTCTGAGCTGGGAATTTTCTGGTTAAAGGTTTATAGTGCCTGAATATTTGAACTGTATCTTACTGAAATTGGTTCACCTTATTTGCTCTAGCATAGACTAGATCCAGGCCTACTGAATCTAGCTTTGTTTATATACTTGTTGTTTGTTTGCTTGTTATTTCCCTGGAAGCTAATTCACCTAATACGCAACTTCTCAGCGCTTCTGTGGATCACTAGTGATATCTGCATTGCTTACTGTACTTATTTCCTTGTTTCACTTGAAAGAAAGTTACTGTTTGTCATTTTGCATTTAGTTACTTGTATCACATTGCACTCAAGTTACCTGGCACTTGCTCACTAAAGCAATTATATAAGTCAGCACTAAAAATTAAAAGCACTACACCCTCACTCCCCACTGGCCCTTGTTTTCAATTAAGGATTTCCCAATATTATTCTAGCATGTCCAAAGGTCAGTTGTCAATCTCCTCTCCGGTCCAGCTGGTGAATCTGGGAATCTTGAGGCAATGTTATAACTGCCTCATGTACACAGACAACCCTCTCCTCCTCCCACATAATACAAATAGCCAAACTGGAGGCTGAGCTCTCTCAACTCAGGACTGGCAAGACCAGACAGGAGGGGAAGGCAACTACACACACCACAAAACCAGCCTCACATAATGCTACCACTCCACTGAATCAAACACATAAACACACAAAGACATACTCGGAGGCTCTGAGTAAAATTTACCTAAACAGCAGAGGCCTCCAAAGCAGACACCCAAACAACTGCTACCTCAAGACACCCACAAGCAACACATAAACCACAAAAGCAGTGTGCAAAGCAGTCACAGCCCTTAAGGCCAAATACAACACCAAACATACTTGTCATAGGTGACTCCATAGTCAGACACACTGACGTCCCACTCACCAGGCTGAACAAGGAGAGGGTCACAGTAAGCTGCCTATCGGGCTAGAATCCGCCACATAACACAAGCACTGGTCACTCCACAGCAAGTACAAATATGACACAGTCATTGTCCATGCTGGTGTGAACGACCTGAGACGTACCTCCCTGGACTGCATGAAAAGAGACATAGAGGAGCTCTCTGATTATGTAGCCCAGGCAGGTATGACCCTAACCCTGAGCAGTATCCTTCCTTCACCAAGAATGATGCCACAATATAGAGACAAGATGATCAGCTTTAACAATTGGCTTAATGTCTGGTGTCATTCAAAGGGGATCCAGTGTCTGTCTGCCTGGGATGACATGCTTGACAAGCCACGCTGCTTCACAAGGGACGGCTTGCACCTGTCACCCTGGGATTCCGGATATTGGCTAAGGCTCTTGCCACCCCATAGTGCCTTTTTAGGCAAGGCTCAAATTCTAAACCTACCACCCTAGAAAACAAAAATGGGAAGAAATTGAGGGTAATGCTGCTCAATGCCAGAAGTCTAAATCTCAAAATGCACGCCTTTCGAGGCCCTTCTCAGTATGGAGAACATCGATGTCTGTGCTGTAACTGAAACCTGGTTCAAGGCTCCTGAGAGCACCCGGCACTATTAGGTTTTACCTCATATCATGCGTTCGCCCCAAAACCCGGACCACTCCACAAAAGGAGGGTGTATCCATATTCATAAAGGATACTCACACCTCCAGGTTGGTGGCAACGCATGAAGCTTGAAACCATCCAGGTGCAACTAACAATAGGCAAAACTGCTCTACAAATTGTAGCATGCTACAGGCCACCCTCTCAAACTCAGGAACCCCACACAGCCTTCCTGAAGACACTGGAGGGTATAAATGTATCTCCAAACACCATCATATTGGGTGACTTCAACTACCCGAATATAGACTGGGAACATTACTCAAGCCCTAACTTTCTAGCCCAACGGTTCCTGGAGTTCATAAATTCAAATGCCATGGAACAGCTAGTCACTGTTCCCACGAGAGGAGAAAATATACTAGATCTCATTGTCACAAACATGGGGACAAAATGCTCCACACGAAGTATATCCCTCATTGGTGAGATCTGATCATAAACTAATCTCACTGGAAAGCCACAGCCCCCGCCCCCCCCACACAAAAAGACCATAGTGAAGAACTTCTCTAAAGCAAACTTCACACTACTCAAGACTGGTGTGGTATCCTTCAAGGCCCCTGAGTCAGAGGAAACCACAACCCAAGCTGCGGAAGCCCTTACAAATGCCTTCTATGAACACCTCCAGGACTGCATGGATCAGGCAATCCCAAATAAAACCAAGACTCTTTCCACAAAGGGCAAACGTCCAGTCTGGTGGACCCCAGCCATTAACAAACTTTACAATAAGAGGAGAAAGCTATTACATGATAGAACAAAATCCATAAAAGGGAAGTCACCCTGATCATTATTAGTAAAAAATACGAGCACTCATAAAATCAACTAAGGCCAATTTTGAGAGAAAAATTGCCATGGATTCAAAGGACAATCATAAGGCCTTTTTCAGCTATGTTAGGAACCTGGGTGGAAACTCACAGATATGCTCAGAATTAGTCCAAAATGATACAAAATCACTGAACCCACAGACATTGCCAACATACTGGCAGACAGGTTCAGTGCAAACTTCACCCCTCTCCCCTAAAGGAGAGATAACTATCCCAGCCGAGTGTAGCCTCCCGGACATCTCAAATGCAGGTGAAAGCTGCTCTCTCTAAAGCTAAAAACACAGCATCAATGGGACCGGATGGTGTCCCCGGCTGTGTGCTACACAGCTAAATGAGGAATTAAACCCGCACATAAGGCAGCTGTTTAATCTCAGCCTTACCACAGGATACGTGCCCAAGGAGTGGCGACGGCAACTGTGGTCCCACTCCACAAAGGTGGCGCCTCACGGACCCTGGTAATTACCGCCCCATAAGCTTAACAAGTCTAGTCTGCAAAGCTATGGAGAGGATCATAATGGAGCTCATAAACAAAGATATAGGGACTTGCAGACATTGGACCCGACCCAGTTTGGCTTTGTCAAGGGAAGATCATGCCTTTTGAACTTGGTCGACTTCTTCGAAATAGTCACCAAGGCCATTGATGAGGGAAAGGCAGTCCATACAGCCTACCTTGACCTTGCAAAGGCTTTCGACACAATACCCCACTCGGGTATTGTAGAAAAACTACCAGCTTAAATGTAAACCCATATGTCACAAGATGGGTTGCAAACTGGCTTAAGGACAGAACCCACAGGGTTAGAGTTGCTGGCGCTGTGTCAGACTCAAAGCCGGTCACAAGTGGTGTCTCACAGGGCTCGGTCCTTGGCCCCCTATTGTTTGGCATCTACTTCTCAGAAGTACAGGCCAACATGGGAGGACTTTGGCTGACAAAGTTTGCAGATGACTGCAAACTGGGCGCCATAGTGGAAAGTGCATCGGACACTGATATCCTTCAGAAGGGACTCACGGAAACAGATAGCTGGTGCCAGAGCCATGGCCTGAAGTTAAACGCCAAAAAATGTATAGTCATACCCTTCGGGAAAAACAAGGTAACCCCAAGCTACCATATAGGTGGCAATCCACTAAGCACAGAAGAGGTTATCAGGGACCTGGGGACCCAGGTTGACAGTGGCCTTTCTTTTGACACTCACATTGCTAAAGTGGTTAGAAAGACCTTCTACATTGCCCACCTGATCATGAAGGGATTCACATCCAGATCTAGTGAGGTCATTGTTCCCTGTACTCTTCACTTATCAGACCAATGATCGAGTACAATGCCCCATTCGGGATGTATCTCACCCGACATCTGCAGCAATTGGAGAGACCCCAAAAGTTCCTCACCAAAAGGATAAAGGGACTCCAAAATCTGTCATATGCTGCCAGATTGAAGAAACTCCAGCTCTATTCAATCGCATACCGTCTGCTCAGAGGTGACATGTGCCTGACATACAAGGCCATGTCCAACCCGGAATTAATGGACATGCTCCACCTCAAAAAATCCAAATCCACCAAAACCACTAGAGCAAGCGACTTAAACCTTAGCACGGATATAAATAGGACGTGCTGGAGGGATAGATTTATCACTCAGAGACTCCCTATGCTGTGGAATAAAATCCCGGTCCATGTGAGGCAGAGCACCTCGCTGACGCTGTTCAAGAGAAATCTAGACCTGTGGATGGGAGATCGTAGGTTTACCCCGGGAATCATCTCTGGGTCACTGCTGGACAGAGGCACAACAAACTAATGGGCACAGTATTTTTTCATATAAGGGGTGGCGTAAGCCACAATAATTTGGGCTAGGCTTATAAATGCCTTAGGGCAGATAGCCTAGTATAAACCTATGAACCTATGAACCTATGTACAATAGCAGAACCAATGAGGGTTAGGCGACTCAACATCAGGGGTAGTACTCACAACATGCATGCACTCACAGCACCCCTCAGTATGGACAACATCTACATCTGTTCTGTGACTGGGACCTGTATAAGGCTCCTGTACACCAGCACTACTAGACTACAACCCATAACACACATTTCAGCCACTGTACATGAACTGGCACAGACATGGAGGGGGTGTATCCATATTCATTGGGGACACCTACACTTCCATGTTAGTGGGGCAGCATGATACCTCTGTGATCATCCATTTGCAGCTAACATCAGCCATGACTGCAATGTAAACTGTGAGTTCCTACAGATAACCCTCCATGACCCAGGAGCACCACTACAACTATCTGGAGACAGTGGTAAACATGACAGTCCTACCAGACACCCTGTAATTGATCAATGACGGCTACCCTACATTTAACTGGATAATCTACTCGAGTATGCACTTCCAGGCCCAGCACTTCCTGGGATTTATCACCTCATGTGGCTTGTATCAGTTGGTAGACGGACTAACGAGAGGTGAAAACATACTAGAAGTGGTAATCACTGACATGTGCAACAGGTGCACTACAGCAGAGGTAAACTGGTCACTGTTTAGATCTGACCATAAACTATTCACTAATGATTTGTACTCCCAACCATCTCCCTCACACAAGGAACACACAGTGAATACCTTTCCTACAGCTAAATCCACAGCACTAATGACAGAGGTGGGAGGGTTCACAGCGCCCACGCTCAGGGATGACACTGCTCAAGATACAGACAGAATTACGAATGCACTCTATAAGCACCTACAAAGATGTATGGGTCATGCCATCAATGGTAAACCAGGATTAGCTACTCCTACACAAGGACACCAGTCTGCTGAACCCTTGCATTATACAGGCTATACAACAGAAGTAGTGCAGTAGTCCAGAACAACAGCAAATCCCAAGACATGCAGACGTTCGTGACCAGTATTAGCAAGATACTTCTATTACCCATGTAATCATCCAAGGTTGACATCCACAGGTAAATAGGCATGGATTCAGAATATGACCACAAAGGCTTTTTTGGCTATGTCAAGGATGTAAGCAGTAACACACAGATTTGCACTGTGCTGGTGCAATATTACACTGAATATATACTGACCCTACTGATATCACCAACACACTTGATGATACATTCGGAGCACGCTTCACCCCCTACTGGGCCCACAATAATACCCAAAACATACAGTATCTCAGACATCTGTGACATACAGGTGGTAATGGCCCTTTCAAATGGCATGACAGAGTGTCAATGGAGGCATATGGTGTCCCAAACTGCATCCTGCAGACACTACAAGACAAAGTGGCCCCTGCCTAATTTAGCAATTCACCATCAGCCTCTACAGAGGCTACATGGCCATTCACTGGCACATGGCAACAGCTATTACACTCCACTAACGTGGTAACACAACTGACCATAGTAACTACCACCCCATAGGCCTGAGTAGCCTGATCTGCATGGCTATGGAGCGCATCCTCATGGCACTCATGAACATAGACAATGGTAATCTCCAGACACTTGACCCAACCCAGGTCACCTTGATTGAGTGCAGATCATGCCTACTGAACCAGTTTGACATCTTACAGCCACCTAGACTTTTGGTGTGGGGTGTGGTAGTTCACACATACTACCTGGACCTCGCCAAGGGTTTTGACACCATTCCCCACTCAGGTATTATTTCTACACTCACCAGCCAGTACATAAACCCATACATCACAGGTTGGTTTGCCAACAGGCTTGCACACACAACCCACATGTTAAGCCTAGCAGCCTCCAGGTCCAACTCTTGACCAGTCACAACTGGTGTCCCACAGGACTCAGTCCTGGGACCCCTACTGTTTGCCATATACTTGTCAGAGGTACAGGCTAACACAGGTGGACTACATCAGGCTGTGTTTGGTGATTACTGCAGACTGAGAGCCATAACTAACAGTCCAGCTGTCAGAGATGTCTTTCAAGTGGCCTCACATAGACCAACATAGGATGTCAGAAAGATGGCCTCCAGCAAAAGGCCACATACTGCATGGTCATTCCATTTTGGGAAACTACACACACACATATTTACATATGAGTGGCAGACAGTATAATTCAGATGACATAATGGGTATGTGGGGACTACATTACATAGTGATCTTTCCTTTGACAGTCATATGTGCAAAGTAGTTAGGACATCCATCTATGTAGGCCATCTGATTACTTAAGGGTTCACATCTAAACAAACTCAGGTTATTGTGCCCCTTTACTCATCAGCCATCAATCGCATCATCGAGTATGATGACCCATTTTGGATGTATCTCAGAAGACACATCTGACAGCTGGGAGGGCCACAAATGTACCTCGCATAGAGGGATAATGCCCTCAGATATGTGTCCTATGCTGCCAGACTGCATAAACTCATTCATTACTCAGTGGCATCTCGTTTACTCAGGGATGATATTTGCTGGCCAACAAAGCTGTGTCCAAGTCAGGCTTAATGGATATGCTCCACCTATGGGCATCCATGTCACAGTGAGCCACACACTGTAATGAGCTACACCTTGCCACAACCATAACTGGAAGATGCTGGAGTGACAGATTCCTGTCAAGGGTACTCCCCATTATTTGGAACTACATCCCTGATTACATTATATGAAACCCCTCACTAACACTCCAGGGAATCTTTGCAGAGTGGGTGGGGAACAGTGGATGCACCCCAGGGATCCTGCAATTGGCTCTGCTCCACAGATGGACAGTCAGTTAATCAATGGGGTGGCGAGAGCAGACACATTTTGGCTATTCTTATGACTGGCCTTGGGCAGTTAGGTATGTACCTACCTATTTATCTATGAACCTATACATACAGTATGGACACATGCTGATAGCTTAATTTACTGTTCAGGTATTGACTTACCTTGTGCCAATTGCAGTTGTGTGTACAATAGTTGAGGGCTGCCTATGTAGGATGCACCACAGTAGACCACCTATACATGACAATTTACACAGGTGGTCGTGTGTGTGTGCCATCCACGTTTGCTGTGTGTGCAGCTGGAGAAGGGTGTCAGTCCATAAGTGCTTACACTGTCAGTGTGTGTGCTATACGTTCCCTTTTTGCCAAGGCATGGGCGTACTGGGCACACCTCAGTCTGCCTACTGGGGCTGGCACAGGGTGTTCATGGTCTGAATCCCTCTGTGCTTGTGGGGCCCTTGGCAATGGTGGTGGGCTGTGAGGGCCTTCACCATTCTGTCACTGCTGCAGCTGTTTCCGCAGGATCATATTGTGTAGCAAGCCCATACTATGAAGATGTGGGCACACGTGCCTGGAGAGTACTGCAAGGATCCACCAGATATGTCCAAGGAAAGGAACCATGATTTCAGCATCCCAAACACGTGCTCTGTGATGATTCTAGTTTCTGCGTGTGCCTCATTATGGCATTCTTGCGTGGCTGTGTGTGCATTTCTGATGGGAGTCATCATTCACGGTTCCAGTGCATAGCCAGCACCCCCCACCAGGTGGCCATATGGGATGTCCCCCCTGGCAAATAC
Organism: Protopterus annectens; assembly: GCF_019279795.1. Taxonomy (NCBI): domain Eukaryota; kingdom Metazoa; phylum Chordata; order Ceratodontiformes; family Protopteridae; genus Protopterus; species Protopterus annectens. The sequence continues at coordinate 400,831,787 of NC_056728.1, forward strand.
CTGATACAGCTGTGAGGCATGCCAGATGTGGGAGTCGTGATAGCTTCCAGGGCTGCCAGCACACACATCCATGATAATGCCCTGGGCATTGCACATGACCTGGCAGTTGATGGAGGGGTATCCCTTGCAATTTATGTAGTGCCTACCCTGCTCACCGGGTGGTGTCTTGATGTGTATGTGCGTGCAGTCTATTGCACCCAGTACCTCTGCATAGTCTGCCACACAGTGGAAGAGATGCATATTGCTGGCCAACTCCTCCTGCGTTCGGGGAAGTATATGTGCTCATTGGCATGTGGTAAGATGGCATCCAGGAATTGGTGGAGTACCCTGGATGCTGATGCCTGCGAGATCCCCATGATATCCCCAGTTGACCTTTGAAAACTACCTGTGGCTAGTATTGTCAAGCTTACACATACCTTCGTGTCCACTGGGATGGGTTCCCCTCTGTTATTTCTGGCTCTGAGGCATGGCCGGCACAGCTCAACAAGTTGCTGTATGGTGTCCCTGTCCACCCTGTAATGCTCTACTATCTCCAGATCATGTAGCTCCTGGGTAGGTTACCCTGGGTCTGAACACTCTTCTCCTCCTCTGGTGCCTGAGATGGTTGTCAGCATCATCCTCCACACCACCGTCAGTCTCCAACACATGCTGGTGAATCAAAGCTATGGCAGCCCCTAACATGTACATATTAAAAGTTCCCTGTCTGTATACACCAATGGTGCAGAGTGTCTGGGAATACACAAGTGTGTGTGTGGGGCTTTCACACCTTATACTATTGTGCAATGGATGATGCTGATGTAATTGGGTGTGTATGTGCAATTCCAGCTGCAGAGTATCTTAATTATGGATTTTACAGCAGGTACTGCTATTGTGGGGCCTTTGGTGTTAACTTACACTTGGCTGCCATGATTCATCTATTGCCCTTTACTTCACTTTTCAACCCGATTCCCCCTCCCATTGTCAGGCATGCATCCAGCTGCCTGCTTTCTTGTTTTGTACTTGCCCAACCCAGGATTGTGCTGCGAAATGTGTTATGTAGCTGATCTACTGCAAGTTTGCTTTGTTCTGCTGTGACAGTTCTCTTTTCTTTGCAGTACGACACCTCCCCTTTCCTATTCTGCAGTAGCTGCTAGCAGCCTTGTTAGCTGTTGTCAATGGCCCACTGTGAGTTCATAGGTGTTAATTACTCATTTGTACTCCAATTACCATGCTGCAGCATTTCCTTATTGTCTTCCCATATCCTTCCTGTTTCAGCTATGGTACGTGCCGCGCACAGCCGTTTACCGGGTTTTGAGCACGTTTTCATCCACGTTCACATGCACTTTCAGTTACCATGTGTGCTCTCAGCTAAGCAAAGTTATGGCTACTTCCACACCCCTATCCTGCGGCTTTGCTTAGCAACAGGCAACCAGGATTAGCAATGCTCCAATGTGCTTACACCTACGGTGGCGCACCCCTCCCTTGATGTCATGTTTACCTCCAGGCCACACCTCGGTGTTGTACCGCTACACTGTGTGGTACATCCTTACACTGGCAGGGATTTTGCGATTTAGTGTTACTTGACTCATTTGCATGGCATTGACTACTAATTCCTAGTTACCGTGCAGAACACTGTCACAGACCCTTAGCAACCCTTGCACCATGGTTGTCGTGTAGCATGCGTGCCATTGACTATTATGGGGAATTCATGTGTTACATTGCAGTTTTATGACATCTAAATATATATTTCATTGTGATCCTGTTTGTGCACTGATGCACTGCGATTTTACTTTGTGTTAGTGTGGCCATGACATTAAATGCTATTTTTTATGTGTTGTGCATTTTTTTATGCCATTGGCTATATATTTAGCCATTGGCATATATTAACATTATAATACGTAAGTTTGGTCTGCTTTCATGGCTCCGATTTTATGTTTGAAAAAATGTAAACCGTTTTTTTTTTTGGTTTACATTTCTTCATGCTTACGCTACGCCTGAACCACTTCATGAATCGCTATATACCTTCATTTGCATGCTACACTGCTGCACATGGGGTAATTAGCATACATGCGCCAGGAGATGCCAGCTCTGGCGTACGCTGGTAGTGCACGTGGAAACAGCTCGCACCTTAATCGCTCGGCAGCCATATTTGGCGTTAGATCACTGACGCTACTCCTGCGCCTGGCGCAAGCTTCATGAATCCTGGGGATAATCTTTCTGCTGGGGAATGGAAAGTGTTGAATGAACTAAAGTATAATTCTAAAGTTCATGTTATTTAGCCTGATAAAGGGGGGGATCAGTGTTAATGGATGAGGTAGTATATACAGGTAAGATGATGGAAATATTGGGGAATTTGGATACATATTCAAGGGTATCTAGGAATGAGATTGTAGTGGCATACAAGAAGATTGAGTTGGCTATCAACAATTTGTTGATGGATGATCTTATTGATATGGACACCTACAAATATCTACATGGGGTCCACCCCAGGATAGCCACCATCTTTGGTATACCCAAAGTTCATAAGGACCCCATAAACCCCCTTAGACCTATTGTTTCCGCAGAGGGGTCAAAAACTGCCCCCTTAGCTAAATTTGTCGACAAAAGATTGAAGGCCTTGTGGGATTCAGAAAAAATATTTTAAAGGACTCTTGGGATTTTTTAAAGGGCATTGATTTAAGTCAGCCCTTTGATAACATTATCTTTGTCACAATTGACATAAAGGATTTATTCACAGTTATCCCACATGAGGTTGGCCTAGGTTGGCTGGAGGGAGCCTTGGTGGACAAAGTACGTCCATCAACTGACCAATTACATATTGTCTTACACCTTATGGAATTGATTTTGAAAAATAATTACATCTTTTATGGGGGTGAACTCTTCCACCAGATTAAAGGTGTTGCAATGGGGGCCAATTGTGCCTCCCACCTATGCCAATATTATTCTGGTCTGATGGGAGAAACATTTTCTGCTCAATTCCAGATTTAGTAAGTGTTGATTACATTACCAGAGGTTTTTGGATGACATCTGTATATTTTGGAATGATTCCGAAGAAGTTTTGGGTGAATTTTTGGGATATATACAAACTACCATCACTTTTTTGCATTTCACGAGTAATATTAACTATGATAGGTTGGATTTTCTAGATGTGAGTATTTTGAAAACCCCATAAGTTGCAAGTGTTTCGTAAGAACACTTTTTCTAACTCATACCTGCATTTCTCTAGTGCTTATCCATTTACACAAAAAAATAATATATTTAAGGGCCAACTCATACGGGCTAGTAGGATGACATCGATAGATAATGACTTTGAAGTCGAATGTGATTTTATCGAAGGGCTTTTTTTAGAGAGGGGTTACCCTGGACAAATATTGAAGGAAATATGTGGGTATATCAAAAGTTTCCGTCATTCAAGGTACTACCCCTTATTGGGTGAGTGCCTGGAGACTATTTGTCAATAATTGGTTGACAATGAACATGTAGATTACTCCAGAGCGCTAATATTGAATTACAATGTGGATTCCAAGGCTATTGTGGAAGTGGTCAATAAGGAATGCGATAAATTTTGTTCCCTTACTGATTTGGGTGGCATTAAAAAGGAGCCCATTAAAGTTATATATAAAAGGGGTAGAAATTTGAAAGACCTATTTGAAGGAAGTAAACCCCTTAAACTAGGCAATAATCATAAAAGGAAAGGTACTTTTAAATGCAGCTCTTGTGCTCAATGAAACTTTATTTTTGACACTGACTGTGTTTATATTCCTAGCAGAAATAAATATATTCACAGTCAATGTTTTAGTAATTGTAATATGAATGGTTTAGTGCATTTGGCTATATGTAAGATCTGTAGGGGTTTCTATGTGGGCAAAACCGAGCGTAAACTTAAGCACATTTATGAACATATGTACGAGATTAGAAAAGCTAATGTGAATAACGCTTTATACAAACATTCCTTGGTTTGCCCACAAGCATCTTACACTTTTTTTGTTTTAGAAGTGGTTATGGTTGATGTTAGAGGAGGTGCCTGGAAAACTACACTAGAGTATAGAGAATTACTTTGGAAAATTTCTTTGGATACAGCTAAACCCCCAGGCTTAAATGAACATATTTATTTAGCACCATTGCTTAAGCTTAGGGCTGCAAAGTTGTAATGATTATATGTTTTATTACAATATTATACAAAATGTTATTCTTATATATACTTTATACATACATTTCATATTTAAACATGTTTTAAGTTATTTATTTAGATGTTTATGAATTATCACATCTTCCCAATACAAGGCGTTTATTTGAATGTTTTGTATGTTTCAGCGTGTATAGAGAAAAATTTTTGTATTTAACAAGGACCAGGTGATATTTGATTACACGTGATGTAATATATCCAGTTAGTGTGTTTATTGGTTAGTTTTTAATTAGTATGAGTAGATTAGGGTAGTAGTTAGCTGACGTCAGTATTCTGATGAAGTTTTTTATCTGACAAAAACGTATGTGAAGTGTTGTCACTGTTAAATAAACTTGTTGTTTCTCGGACAATGGCTTTCCTCCTGCTTCCTCTACCTTTTGAAGTTTTTTTTTTAAAGCAGAAAATAGATCACTATTAAAACAAGGTTAGTAAAAAACATTTCTAAGTATCTAGATCTGCATTATTATAACTCAAATAACATTGACACACTATTTTTGAATAATAAAATTAGCAGTGACTCATTTACTAACTGTGCCAGTTGTTTCTCAGTAAGAAATAAATACCTGATATGATTTGTCCTGTACCATTGACCCATCACCTATAATTATAGAATGCCTTATTATTCAGGTACTGTAAATGATAGTGCAATATTTCTAGGGGACAGAATTCCATCTGGAGTTTTTTTTTTTTTTTTTTTATGAAACATTATCAGAAAACTGATTATAGAACTACATACAGTATTTACTAATGTATGCTATTAATAAGTAATATACTCAATATTTGGAGAACAACAGATATTGTACCCATTCATGGAAATGGGTCCATGTTTCATATAAGGAGTTTTACATCTAATTGTTCTCTGTGTCATTTGAATGAAATTTGCTTACTTTAATTATAAAAGAAGCAATGTATTTCCCCTTTAACTGAAACAAATATGAATGAAATAAAAAGTCGCTGGGAAATTCATAAGGGTTAGAGCAAGGAGAACAGGATGTGCACACCTTACTGCAACACTTTTAGGTTCAGATACAGCCTTAATACAGTGCACTAGCATGAAGGCATGAAGCAGCACATCAGGCTATCTCTACAGCCATGTGCTCTCTCCACTAGAACTGTCTCCAGCAAGGCATCTGTGCACCGAGTGATAAATGAAATCACATAACTTTGGAGATTAGCACAGCTGCTTCTACCACATCATGGTAGTCATGTTTATCCAATAGAGGTAAGGTACGGTAGGGTTACAAAGTGTGTGCATGAGTATTTGTGAGGGTGTGTGTGTGAGCATTTGTCTTCCTGGGATGTAGCAGAAGAGATAGTGAGGGGGTTAGGAAGGTGGGTGTTTGTGTGTGAATGAATGAGAGTGTGAGTTCGATCAGGTGGGTGGGGGGCTGTGCATGTGTGTGTGTGTGTGTGTGTGTGTGTGTGTGTGTGTTGTGTGTGTGTGTGTGTGTGTGTGTGTGTGTGTGTGTGTGTGTGTGTGTGTGTGTGTGTGTGTAAGGGTGGACTGGTGTGACTGTTATACTTGTGAATGTAATATTATCACATCTGGCTGGGGGTGCTACTAGCCATCAGGAATAACTGTGCTATGGAGATAGAGGGACAATTAGCTGACAGGGATTGCTACATAAGATTTGTGCTGGAACGTCTGACAGTATGGTGATTGGGGCTTTGTGGGGGCAGTAGACACCAGGGATTACTCTAAACCAGTGATGGCGAACCTATGACACGTGTCAAAGGTGACATGCCATTGCGTTTTGGGTGACACACCAGTGTTCACCAACACCAGAGTTACCAAAGAAACTGCTTTTTCATTCATTGCTGGTGTGAAATGCATTGAATTATTTTCTGCCAGCAGCCCATTCATCAACACTGCTGCAGAGGTAAGGAAGTTATTAACCTCAAAGACTATTTCAGTATACTGTCCCTAGAGAGTCTGCAAAGGGCACTGCTGACATTGTTTTCTCTTCGTGGTTACACTTCTGCAAAGGGCATGTAGTCTGCTTTTCTAAGTGTGTGCTGTTTTACATTCCTCTCAACTATCTCTCTTAATCCCTCCTAAAACAGGTGACTTTTTACACTTAATAATGACAATAATTAGATTTATAGACTTATTTTACTTTGGAAAATGAATATTGATTCACATTCATTTTTTCTGTTAGTCTCTCAAATTAATAGTACTAGTAGTTTAAAACTGTCCTTGTCTTTTATTTCTAGACTTGTCCCTGATTCTGGTGAGATTTATCCTTGGTATATTGTTTTATTTGTTTTAATTAATTAATTAATTAATTAATTTTTTTTTTTTGGGGGGGGGGGGGGTGACACACCACCAGAGTCAAGTTAGACATTTTCCAAATTTTTGACACACCAAGCCCAAATGTTTCACCATCACTGCTCTAAACCATGTGCTATAATGGCACTTAAACCAGTACAGGGATGGGAGGTGGGAGGGACCACTATGCATCAATAACCCAGAGATATGACATTGGTCTGCAACTTTCATTGTGGCTTAGATCCAGAAAAGGAGACTTTGGGGACATTCAATTAATGCAGGGACAGGTAAGGAGACTGTGGTGTGTGTCTCTGTAAGAGTGTGTGTGTGTGTGTGTGTGTGTGTGTGTGTGTGTGTGTGTGTGTGTGTGTGTGTGTGTGTGCAACTGAAGGAGGAGGAATATTTTCACCTATGCAAAATAAGTTTCATAGGTTTACTAGGCTAACAATCACAAGGGCCTTTTTAAGCCTAGCCATGCATCCCAAATCTCTGACAAGTTCTGATACCCTTGATAAGTGTAAGCAGGGGGTTGGGAGATGAAACATTTCCAAGTAGCATCCTGGGAGACAGACCGTTTACAGGCCTTCTGTGTCCATTAGAGACATAGGTGCCAAACCAGGGATGAATTTCCCATTCCCCATCTAATTGTACAAATTATGTTTGAATTGGGTTAGGGAGGAGCTCAAATTGGGTTAAGGAGGAACTCAGTTCAGTTAGGGAGGAACTCACAATTGGGTTATGGAGGTCTTTCCTCATTGTGGCTAATATGTCTATGAAATGCAAAATACCACGTTGTATTAAGAGGTCCACTTTACCTCAGATGTGGTAGGGCATTAATGAATCTCTAAGACCGTATTCCCAAAAAGGCGGCATCAAAACTGTACAGTTTGGCACTTAGCACAGAAAATTAAAACACTGAACTGTTAATGTATTGCAGGGTTTGATTCTATCCTCTTTGAAATGCCTGCTGTGTGACTCTAACTAAATAACTTAACCAGACAATGCTCCTGGGCTGAAAAAGATCTTTGTAGATTATTGCTCTGCTGTAGTTAACAAATACAATAAGTGTAATTTTATGTATTTGTTTGTGTCTGACTGGGAGAAATATCCCATTTGTAGAGGAGTCCTGAGATGCTAAACTCCAGTTACATAAGAAAAAACAATAAGTTGCTGTCAACATAGTATAAAAGGTGCAATCTGCTTTTTTTTTTAACATAGCTAATACATTATTATTATACACGTGGTAAAATATAGTCGAGTACAAGTAACTATTTCACATCAATAAAAGGCAGTTATATAGGATCATAGGAGTTTACTAGGCTAGGTAATTTCAAGCCTAGCCAATTCATCCCAATGTAATACCATAGATATGATAGTTAGTACCCAGGATTGCATTTAGTATTGACTGCCCATGTCCAGGAGGGTTGTGGGCACTATCCTAGGTAAGAATTTATGGTGCCCCATCCACTCACCCAGGTTCCTCTTGAACAGGGTCATAGAGGTGCTCTGCTTCCCATGAATTTGCATCCTATTCTAAAAATATGGCAGTTACTGGGAGACAAATCTATCTTTTCAGCATATCCTATTTAAGTCACAGACCATATTTAGGTCCCTGGAATGGGTAATGCTAATCCTGTTTGATTTACAGATATGCAGCAAGTTCATTAGGTTTGGGTCTGAGATTGCTGTATAAGCCCAGCATGTCTTCCCAAAGAAGTCTATATGATACAAAGTATAGTGACAGGGACTTTAGTCGGTCTGTGTATGGCACATGCTGGAGTCCCTTGATCTTCTTTGTTAGAAACCTCTGAGGTGTCTCCAATTGCTGCAGGTGCTTTGTATGGTACATGCCAAACGGTGAGTTATACTCAATTAGGGGCCAGATTAGTGCCAAGTATAGAGGGGTTATAACCTCCTTTGTTCTCAAAGTGATGCCTTTACTAATCAAGTGTTGTTGTTGTTTGTCTTTTAGCTTTTTCCCGGTAAGGGGTCGCCACAGTGGAACTCTGGTCCACTAATGATTGGCAGTAGATTTTTACAAAATGCCGAGGTGCCAGCTTGACGTCCAACCTTCAACGAAGGCATGCCCATTTATGCACGCATGTCTTTCGAACCCTACCCAACTGCGGGGAGGACATGCAGACTCCGCACAGAAGGCACTCCCAAGCCACACCGAGAATCAAACAGGAGAACCTCTTGCTGTGAGTTAACAATGCTACCGCCGTACCACCACGGCATCTTGCCTTTACTAATCAAATGTGCTATGTAGAAATCCTTCCTTACTACAGTAGTAACATAGCTAATACATTATTATTATACACGTGGTAAAATATAGTCGAGTACAAGTGACTATTTTACATCAATAAAAGGCAGTTATATAGGATCATAAGAGTTTACTAGGCTAGGTAATTTCAAGCCTAGCCAATTCATCCCAATGTAATACCATAGATATGATAGTCAGTACCCAGGATTGCATTTAGTATTGACTGCCCATGTCCAGGAGGGTTGTGGGCACTATCCTAGGTAAGAATTTATGGTGCACCATTATGGGGGTCAAAGTTAAAGTTGCATTCTACTTGTGATCCCAGATCCCTTACCACTTTGTGGGTACATAGGGTATTGTTGGTGATTTGTTAGTGTGAAGAGACATTGTTTTTGCTAAAGGGAATGATGATGCATTTCTTTGCATTCAATTTGAGATCATGACTAAGACACCAATTGTTGGTTTGCATAAGACTCTTCTGGAGTATAATGACATCACTTGGGGATTCAATAATTGGCCAATCTCTGACTACCCTGTTACTCTGAATGGGTAAAGCAAGTATTAAGAAATGAATAAATAACTGAAAATGTCCTTTGACCAATAAAGTACTTTGCTTTCTTGCATAATGAAAATTACACAGAAAAAAAGTGTTTTTTTTATTCATGGTTTCCATGCAGAAGGTCGCAAAACTGCTATGAAATATTAACGAGGGTAATGCACATAAAAGAACTATAGGTCTGGCTTTGCATATTTTCTCATGTAAGTACAACTGATGCTTTGCAAGCTTTTACTGGAGAACTGTTTAGGGCAAAGAATTTTATTACAGTTCAGTGAACCACTCCTTCATTTCTTTCAAGGTCTTTAGCTGCATTCTGACCACATATATTAAATCAGCAAAAGCATGAACTTGGATGTTATTCCAAAGTCCAGTCCTTTTCTTCTCATTGTTGGGACATCTCTCAGCTAAGTTAGGAAATGGACTAAGAGAATTAAAGGAATGCCACCTTGAGCCAGTTCAGGACACAAAGTCTATTGCATTCCTTGTATTGGCGTAGGGTAGATTAGGGAGTGGGATGCTGCAACACATATTGCAAGGTGTAGGTTACAGTAATAATATGTTATCTTTGCAATTAATACCGTTAGTAATGCGAGCTGAGATATCATTCATGTTTCTATGTTTGTTAATCAAGTTAGTGGACTGGCTAAAAATGATGTTTTCAGCCATCAACTAATTCAAACTCAATGCGGGTAGGTAAGCGACAAAAGATAATAAAAATGAGTGCCAACAAGCTGTCACAAACAGAGTAAAGCGTACAGTAAACTACTAGAATATGATATGAGCAACTGGGGTGAGATAGATGTTGATGGCTGTAAGGCAGTATATATCAGAGCATTATTTACATTTAATCAGAGTCTGCTTTTGAAGTGCTTTGTAAGTCTATGTTTTACCTTGCTGTGAAATAATGGGGGTGCATGTGTCACTAAATGTGCAGAGCTGAAAACAGACATCTCTAAGCTGTTAGGTGTAACTTCTTGCATTCTGATCTTTCATGTATAGATGTCAGTTTTGTATCCACTCCCCTAAGGCTGTTTTTCACTGAGGAGATGCATGTCTCTTTAACATTAACCCTTTGAATAATCTCCATATTTATATTTTAGCCAATTAACTTTTCTGCAGGGTGCAGGAGGGTAGTTTTTTTTATTGACGTTGATTTTTATATTATCAAAGTAGATTGAGAATTTGATTCAGGGGAAGCCAGTTCTCTTGATCTCATGGAAGATGGAGAAAAGGCATATGGCCCCTGTTTTCCCATTAGAATAAGCATTACATGAAAAAGAAAATAAGCAAAATAGTTACGATTATATGTAAGGGGGAAATAGAATGTTTCCTTGTAGTTTTCTTTTTTAAATTCAGGGCAGTTAATTTGTTGTGCAATTTATAACAGGAAAACTCAGTAGGAATATATCTGCACTGCCCACTTGTCATAAAAAGGCCCCATCTATAGCATATTTGTTTCTCGTTTTCAGCAGTTATTTTTCAGATTTTTTTAAATATTTATTCCATGGCTACCTTGCTGCCTTTCTTTTCCTTATAACATTGTCACAAGGTGGTATTATATGACTCTGTTTCTGCTGTGACTGAGTACCATTTGATAATACTTGAGCCTTGTATTTTGCCTACATTATTTAATATGTTAAAATTCATCCATGTTTGCCTCAAGAATTACCTAGTTCACAGGATCACTATAACTGGGATGAAATACATTTGGAAACTAATGTCATATTTGTATCCTATCCCCATACATTGCACTACTAAGCTTCCCAGAGTCCATGGTTCCATTGAAATTAGCTCCTTGAAAGTATTTCTTCAGAAAAGTAGGTCAGATTCTTTTGGCACTTTCTGGCAGTAGCAATAGATATTAATTTTTGAACAGGTTCACTATTGTAACAGAAATACAGCTACTTATAGGTCTAACCCAGTGTGAGTACTGGCTAAATTAAGCAACAGCTTTAAGAGAAACACTATTTTTGGTATTTGTGCATTTGTTTGTACAAAAGTGATGTATGCAATATTGTGATATGTTCGCACACTCATATTTTACACACACACACACACACACACACACACACACACACACACACACACACACACACACACACACATAGACATTGTCCTGATTTTTATTTTCAACTGCCTGCTTTGTAATAGACACATCAGAAAAACAAACAGCTTCTGTGAATTCTAAATGCTTAGACAGATACCAAAAGTGGTGTCAACACAAGTAAGTGCATTAAAAGTAAATGGATGAGCCCATTATAATTCAAGACAACTGATCTATAGCTGTGAGAATTTAAGTGAAACTAGAGCTAGCTGGGATTTAATTAAAGTCATCTGTGTGCTGCAACAGTTTTACTGCTCCTTTGCCTTCCTAATTGAGAACTTGTTAACAGATGAACCTGCTAATTCAAGCCTAAGGCAACATTTGCCGTGTAGATATTTTGCTGAGGAACATAATTCTAACTACACTTCATCCTTCTGAAAGAAAACATGTTTACTGTGATTCTGTAATACCCTATAACTTCTAACTAGTGTTGCGATAAACACAGTAAGTCATATGTTTTAAAGACATCATTAAACACCCAGTGGAGCAGGTACTGTATTTCTCCTTTCAGTTCAATGCTTTTGAAGGCACTTAAAGTGTGCATGTCTACACCATATGTTAAAGCTGAGAACACTTTTCACAGTTTAAAATCTCAGCCTCAGAAACAAACTACTTTTAAAACATATAATGTAGTAAGCAAACTACAGCATGTAGTTATTAAGAACAGAACAAAGCACATTTGTATGACAGCATTGCTACTATTAACCACAGAGCCCTATACCTATGTAAGAGGACATCTGAAATGTTTCAAGCCTACACTCTTGAAATTAACAAGATTACTTGAGCCTGTAACTTCATCCAACTTGTCGAATTCCTCTTTGTCATCACTTTCCGTTTTGGTATTGTGTTAAGGTGCTGCAAGCAAAATCACCTGTTGTCTGATTGATTTTCCCGACTCTAATTTCCCACCTCCTGTCTCAGTGGTAAGCTCACCCAATGAGATCCGTAGGGACTTGCATTTGATACTAGGCTAACATGTTGGCTGCCCTTCAAGTATACCTGCAAAGGATACCTTGTTTGAACTTGAGAACGTTTCACCATAAATTAGAGAACCATGATTCTAAGCACACACACACACTACACTTCGGCAACATCAGACAAGGTAAAATGCAATTGAGTTTCCTTTGTTCCCTTCAATGTCTTTTTTTTTCTTCTTAAATTGGTAGGAATGATAAATTGCTTTGTTATTGCCAAAATCTAGTTAACAACAGAATGTATTTATATCACTGTCAGAAATGACAGTTTAAAACATAATTTTACTTTTCCCTCTTTCTTTAATCAAACAGAGAAGCTTTATGTAGCATGTTAGGACAACAGAAGAAAGCAGTAAGTTATCAAATAGTCATATGAATATGGACTGTGGGGGGCTTTATAAGTGTGCAATTAGGCATGCTAAATTTCAAGTGAACGTAAATCACACAGAACGCACTGAAGACTTTCAGTTACCCCTCCCCACAAATAACTATATACATGTATACACACACACACACACACACACACATACACACACACACATATATATATATATATATATATATATATATATATATATATATATATATATATATATATATAGACATATATACATGTATACATACATATATATATATATGTGTGTGTGGTTATATAATGAATGGTCTACATTCACCCCAGCTCCATCTAAGCAATACCTGCAAATCCTTAAACCTGCCCCTAACCCTAACATGCATCAGAACTTACAAAAAAAATCTTTTCATAACACTACCAGTACACAAGACAGCTTAAACACTCATCAGATGAGGACACATCAATGCACACACACACACACACACACACACACACACACACACACACACACACACACACACACACACACACACACACACTCATACACACATACGCAGAGAACCACTCATACTAAGTGTATCCCCTAACGTAACCCCAAGCCTAAACTCTCATAATCACACACACGTATTTAATCTAACCCCTTACCTAACCCTTACTCTAATCCTAAACCACACACATTTGCTCATCCACACACTGACCTAGCATACATCCCACTTACCTTTTTGGTAAAGCAAAAATCTGACAAAATGTCCATTTGATAAATCACACATTCAGACAAATAACCCTGACTTCCAACTGCCAAGCAAAGTAAGACACACAGCTTATATATATATATATATATATATATATATATATATATATATATATATATATATAGATATGGATATATGTTGATCCATCGAAAGTATGTTTCACAAAATTAATAAATAAATAAATAAATAACTAAACAACACACCAAAGGGGGCAAGCCCCTTTGCACCCCCCCCCATGTGGGGGGCTGTGCCTCCAACACCCAGCCACTTTAATATTCTCACTCCAAGATCGCACTACAGTGGGGAAAGGGGAATATTCCCTTATACTTGCTGTACCGAGCAAAAGTTTTAGTTGAACAATCAACAGTCTGGTTGATGTACAACAAAATCTGCATGCAAACAGCTGTTTGCTTAGTCACCGTTCAGTGAAAGTGCATTTTTGACAAAATTTACTTTCGTGAAAGTGAGTTCGATCATGTACGTTTCGATGAAATGTACTTTCGATCATAAGACCAGGTCCCATATGTATACATAGAGAGAGAATGGAAAGTATGCTTATAAACTGAAATTAGAAACTAAAATGAAAAGATTTTTATAAATTCAGACTACATTTTATTCCACTCAACCTGTTACTGGTAACCCTCCACAAACTTTTATGCATACATAGACATACACACACACACACACACACACACACACACACACACACACACACACACACACACACACACACACACACACACACACAAGCACACACACCAGAGAGTTAAAAAGTTGGTGATTGTTAGACAGTAAAATTTGTGTTGTTAATATGAACTCAAACAGAAAAAATATTCAGCTAAGTTGTATTGTGTGGAAATGTTATGTGGCATAGTCACAGTGTTGCTCTGAATTCGTGTTCAAATCTGACATTCTACTGGACATTTCAGTAAGGAGGTACATAATCTAGTTAGGTACTATCATCCCTTAAAGTTGTGATCTCAGTAAAACAATGTTGTGTTTATTTTTCTGTGCTGGTAACATAGCAGATGTACTTTTCCTGCCATTAGTGACTGAGCAGTTCCACTTCTAAAAGCTCGGACACAGATGGGAAGTGGATGTAGTCATGTTATAGTGACAGGTGACAGTATTCTACTTCATGCCGAAACATCACCGATACTTGCTACAGGCTTACTTGGCCACCTTATGTAGGGGTATGTAATAAATATGTAGGTTGAGATTTTTTTTTTCCTGCAATTGTTTTTATTTTCAGCCATGAAAACAATAGAATGCGCACAGATGACGCCTTATAAAATGCATTTGCTTGGAATTGACAATAATTCAAATTTTGTTAAATATATCATCTCAGATGAAGTTTATCTATGTATGTAGAATAAAAGGCACTACCTCTGCAGTAATTAACAGTGCAAATTGATTATTTACTATCATTAGACACACACACACACACACACACACACACACACACACACACACACACACACACACACACACACACACACCAGTGACAATAACGAAAGTACAACTACATATTTGTATTTATTTTAAATTATATATTTATATATTTTTACTATTACAGTGTAATTGGACTGATCTTCAGGCCTGATTTGACCCATAATGTATGCTAACTACAGAGCTCATACAGAATTAAATACAAGAATACTTTTCTCCCATAATATAATGAAAAAGACAGAAAAGGAGAGAATGTATATTCAAACTGTTTGAACCAGTGATGAAAGTAACTGCTATATCAATTAGAAACTTTAGTACAAAAAGAACCTGATCAAAGTTTAAGAGTACAGTACAAAAGAAGTACATCCTTTAGCCAGGATTTGAACCTAGGCCCCCCAGAATAAACCTGTCTGCTCTACCACTAAGTTATTGAAGAAGCTGACAGCCCATAAAGGAATTTTGAAACAATATATACCTTTTACAGATGTCTGAGATTTCTCCTTATTACCTTCCCTACAAACTATATAGGATCTGGCTTCATTTCATTTTTTTTTACCAACTACTTCAGTATGCAAACTTTCTCATGGGTTTTATATTGTTACTTTGTCTCCAACCTGTAAATTTGGTAATTTTCTACATTTTTGTCATAGCAGTATTTCTGCCTTTGATAATTTTTTTTTAGTGTTTCCTTTGCCTTGCATTGATTTTCCAACATGAGCAACACAGCTGAAATAGACAATCCCCCAGATTCAATAAACTCCGTGTAGAAATAGTATTCCTACACAGAGTGAATGGTGTTCTCGTCCACATCCCTGTCTTAGCAGCGTGCTTTTCATATTAATGAAGATGCGCTACTGAGACAGATCTGTGGACATGAACACTGAATGAGTGCAGGGGGCATGTTGCAGTAGTGCTCACAGATCCGTAACATGCCCCCTGCACTGTCAAAGTGCCATACGGCACTTTTTAAATGCTTTCAATGTCTGCAGACACTGAAAGCAGGATCTGTGAATGGAAGGTAATGCAGGGTGTGTGTGACAGGATCTGTAAAACACTCCCTGCATTGTCAAAGTGCCATACAGCACTTTTTAAATGCTTTCAGTGTCTGCAGACACTGAAAGCAGGATCTGTGAATGGAAGGTAATGCAGGGTGTGTGTGACAGGATCTGTAAAATACCCCCTGCATTGTCAAAGTGCCATACAGCACTTTTTAAATGCTTTCAGTGTCTGCAGACACTGAAAGCAGGATCTGTGAATGGAAGGCAATGCAGGGGGTGTGTGACAGGATCTGTAACACACCTGTTGCATTGTCAAAGTGCTGTATGGCACTTTTTAAATGCTTTCAGTGTCTGTGGACACCAAAAGCAGGATCTATAAATGGAAGTCAATGCAGAGGGTGTGTGACAGGATGTGTAACACACCCTCTGCTTTGTCAAAGTGGCGTACGGCACTTTACAACGCTGTCAGTGTCTGCGGACACTGAAAGCTGGATCTGTGAATAGAAGGCAATGCAAGTGGTGTGTGACAGGAACTGTAACACACCCCCTGCATTGTCAAAATGCTATACGGCACTTTACAGTAAAATCTGGATAAAGGCAAGAAATAGATGTGGGACAAAGGTCCCAAAATAGTGGAAATTAGCAAATTGTTGCACAGACGTAGAAAGTTGATAGAATGACAGGTTGTGCATTACCAAATATTAATTATTAATAGTAATAATATATCTAAGTAAAGTGGTTGTATTAATTTTTTTCCATTATAAATGATGTTTAAGCATAGCTGGGCAGGTTTGTGTGTCATGGTGCTTTGCTCAGCATTGCTTAAACACCTTATAGGAGCTAAATACAAATGTATAACTAAAATCTTCAGCTGTGAATTAGCATAGTGGTTAGAGTTCCAGCTTTGCATGCAGTAGTTCATAGTTTGAGTACCAAGACAGGCCATTCTTTTTTACATGGGAAAGCATTGTTAAAAAAAAATTAAATGATTAAGTAATTGATATTTGTTAACCAGGGTAGTATAGCTGGTTCAAAATTGCAGTGTCAGTGGATATATGATGTGAAATCCCCATGTAAACACAAGTGTCCCATACAATACAGTAACACCCCAAGGTAATGTAATCAAAGCACATAGGGGGATGTCATGTAAAGTAAAATATATACATTTAATAATAATGCAGCAATAATGAGTAATTAATGTGCAATACCTCATTTAAGTTTTTATTTGTTATGAAAAATCTTGTTTTCCCTTAGCTCAGGTCTGCTAAGCAGTGCTAAGCCAAGCTAAGCAATGCTTAAGCAAGAAATGTTTGAGCAATACTTAGCAGTGTTCAGCTCTGCTAAGCTGGTTTGTGCATTGCTTACCATTTGCCACTTTAAGCACTAGTCAACTCAGCTTAGTGGGGTTGTACACTACTCAACTTTGCTCAGCATTGTTGAAAGTGGTCCAGTGGTGGCTAATGGTAGGAAACTAGCCTTATTTAAGCTGCACAGGCAGGAATACAGGCAGAATCTGTTATAGAGTTTGACCACTGCAGGAACTATGTCTGGAGTAGGAGAGGGAGCATGCTTTCAGGCACAGCACTGGGGCATCCTTGAGTCCAGGGTAATGGCTGGGCTCATGTTTAGGAATCATGACTACAGACTATTACAGGGACAGTACCAGGGCTCCCAATACAAATCTGAGGCCTGGGACCATCTGGCATGTGACCTCACCAGTGCCGCATGAATCCTCTGAACTGGTAAGCAGGTGCATCATCATTATGACAAACTGAAGTGGAGAAAGGGGGAGGTTTTGGCCCAGTGGATCCAAGATGCTCGAAACCAACATGCTCCAGATGTTTATAAGTATTTTACATGTTGCTTTATCAAATTGTATCATGAATGTCTGATAGACAGGTATGCATAATCATGTGTTTCATTCCACAGCTGCAGAGGAGAGGACTTGTAACATAGAGGCCCATGCTGGATGCCTTGTGAGGATGCGCCAACAGTGTGGTGAGTACAGATCTAACTTGCAGTATATAGTACAATAAATAAGAAAGTGTAATTGTCTACTTCCATTAGGTATAGTGTGTTCTGAGTGTACTGAACAAATTGTGTTCTCAGACCAAGAGTGATACAACTGAATAATGCCAGATACTGTCTAATACAGAGAAAGGCAGCATGCAAGCTACTAGTGATGAAAGAAAGCCAATACTGTACTAATACTGTGTAGGAATGAATATGGAAAGAAAGTACACTGGGACTGCTACTGTGAAAGTAATACATGAGATTCAATCATCATGAATTTATGTTGCCTATAATAAAATATATTATTATAAACTGTTGTATTTATTCTGGTCTGTTGTTCAGAAAATACAAGTGTATAGTTGCTTCACAGCAAATATGGCTATGACAGCTTGATTCCACTGAGGTTCCTTTGATAATAACATGTGATGGTAAACTGTAGATTGTGGAGCTGTAAAACAAGATGCACTAAATTTGATATATGTACTGCAGCAAGATATGATCCTTGAGTAGTAATATGTAATGATTTATAGTGTGTTCCCTGCAGCATTGTCTTGTGTTAACCTTTGCATTTCAGCTATATGTACTCCTGATGTAGGTATGCTGATGCAGGCAAGTATGAGACTGTAATAGGTGGAGACTGCAAATATGTGATAAGAAATAGATATGTCAGTTTATGTTTGCGTATACACACACACACACACCTACACACACACACACACACACACACACACACACACACACACACACACACACACACACACACACACACACACACACACACACACACACACACACCACAGTTTGAATCCAGGGACTGCCATTTTGATGTGCTTATACTTACACACCATACCTCTCAACTGTCCAGATTTTTGCAGAATGTCCAGAATTTTGCTTGGTATTTGGGGTTTGTCATAAAATATGTACTTTTTCTGGCAACTCATTGAGAATTAATGCTACTAAATAATGGCATGCATTTCAGTTGCAGACTTTATAGCTTTAAAAAATGTATGTTAACACAAAACCTGTTATTCTATCAACTTTCTAAATTCATAAGAGCAATATTTAAAATCTGTCCCTTTTTATAGGCCTTTGTACCCCCATTATCCTAGGCTTTGTCCAATTTCTGGAAACATTTAGGTAGTTTTAACACTTAATTCCTCCACAGGGATTACAGGTAATGAATTGTTTGTAATAGCTGCATGAAGGGTATAGTAAAAAACTGTATACAAATGTTCCAGTGTTCAACACCATGCCTACAAATGACAGCAGGATAGCTATATACAACAGTGCCTGATCCCAATACATGTCTCTCAGCTGTCACACTGTCATGGCTATTGATCACTGCTGCCAATAACCTTGCACACAGATATAAATCCAGTTGAAGTATGCCAGTAGCACACTTACACAACATCAGTGCAGGGTACACTTTGTTATTCATATATGTCACACTGACATGTAGGAGTCCCCTGTATTTATGTACCTACAGTTCTCACAGTTTGCCCCATACCATTCCAGGTTGACAGCTTAACAGGTGTGTATGTGCTACAAAAGCTATAGGAGACAGGTAGATGCAAAGTGAGTGCAGACCTGTAGATTATTGAGCAGTACTGTTATAAAGATTATAGTCTATACACTTGTTAATACACTTTTTGTTTCCTCCCACCCCTTATCTGTATCAATATATATTATTCATATACTACGGGTATGTTGTTCTCAAAACCTAATGTTGGGACTTTTTATTGTTCATATATTTCATTGGTTGCATACTAACATACCTTGTTGAAATTCTACTCTTGTTGGCCTGTGGCTGCACCTGTTACTGGCATGCTGGTCCAGTAATGACTGTTGTGCAATTTATGCATGTGTTATGTTTGATATAAAATGTTTCAATTATATTGTTTTGGGTTAATGGGAACACTCATGCATACTGTTATAACTAATGTTGAAATGTGTTGTTCATGACAAACCAATACAATTTATACAACCTCAACACCATAGCAACTTTGGGTAGGCAGATCCCAGTGGATCAACCTGTCCTACATCATCTGGCCATGGCACTGGGTCCCAACAAATCTGGGACTCAACATGGAGCTGCCTCCTCTGCTGGTTCTGCACCACCATCAGGTGGCACCGCCACAGAGGACAGGGCTCAGCCCCCCTCTGGGCGCGGGCGCGGAGACATCCCAATCACTAGACATCAGTTTCCATGTTTGGTGCGCAGATAATTCAGCATGATTTGAATGTATGCCTGAGCCAGATCAAGGGCAGACTGGTGCACCTTGGGGGGCCTGCTGGCCCTGGCATCCAGCCCCCAGCACAACCGCCTTCCGGGCCGTGAAGGGGCAGTGGTGACTTCCCATGAGTGGAGACCTTGGTCCCACTGTTTCCATCTGGGGGCATGTGGTCCTCTGATTCTCATCCACCCTCCCTTTCCAAGCTGTTTACCCTCCTCAAGTGTCATACACCTCCCCTGTCTGCTGTCTTGTCTATCTTGTCTGTCTGCAAAAGCAACCACTCCTACCCAACTTACCTCCCCAAATGTGCCTACAACCCTTCCCCAACATCCCACTCTCATCTTAAAAAAAATAAATAAAAAAGGGCATCTGCACATACAAAAAAATCTCATCCCATACATAGTTCTCCATTTTACCCCATGTACTCTGTTATCAATCAGTCATCCCAGCAATTAATCAACCAAGTTATGTCACCCACACCCCTCCCTATGGGATGTGAGGCTCCAAATTCCAAATTGTCCACATCATTCACATCTGTTGCTGCAGAAGAAATGGAGAGATATAGTCCTTTTCTGCACCTGTACTGCACATCCCTAGCTGCCTTTCACATTGTCCCCCCCCCCCGCTTGCATCCATTTCACCATTTTCCTTCCTATTAACCTTTTTTTTCTTTTCTCTTTTTGAAATTAGTGTGGGTTTAAGTGGCAATAAGTGCTGTTAGGTGAAGCTAAGGGAACTTAAGCATCTCAGTATCACTTAGCATCATGCAAAGCCATGAAAACCTGCTTAAAACTGCTTTAATCACTCTGTCTCGATCAGTTCCTGTTCTGCCCAGCAACAAAATAACCACCTTTGGTAGGTCTTGAAGTGAACCTATGATCCTGTACACTACAGTCATAGCAATGTACCACTACACCATACAGGCTGTGAGGTATACTTTTTTTGTAAATATATCATGCATTATGGTCATTTAATATTAGGTAAAAAAGTCATCACTGCCAAGTCTTGAACCCAGGACCCTGTGCACTACAATTACAGCAATGTACTGCTATACCATCTGAACTGTAAGATTTCAGAATGATTTTGCAAATATATCATGCATTATTGTCATCTAACATTAGGGAAAAAAACTATGTGGAATTAGAACTGCTGTTGTGTATATATATTTATATATAAGTGCAGTCATACCTCTCAACCTGTTAGAGCAAGAAATCTGGACAACGCCATTAAAGAAAATCAGGAGAAAGGGCTGAAGTTAGGGGAACTTTTTAAATATTGCTCTTACAAACTTAGAAAGTTGATAGAATGACATGTTTTACATTACCATGGATTGTCATGAAGATTATGTGGCCTGCAGCTGACATGCTGATAGTTATATATTGAGATATATCTATTCAAAATGGTTTTATGAAATAAATTTTATTTTCATTTATATGTAAAGGTTAAGTGTAGCTGAGCAGGTTGGCAAAGCATGGTGCAGTGCTCAGCAATTCTTAAATGAAAATAAAGAGGTATATATAGCAGTTTAATAGCAGATCCTCACTGGCTGAATGGTTAGGACACTGGAACTTGTACATGAGGTGCAAGATTTGAATCCTAGCCATTCATCTTTTTACATGTGATAGGGAAATGTTGTAAATGTTTTTTATTTCTTTTGTATACACTGAAATATGTTAACTGTGGTGGTCCAGCTTGACCAGAGGCATATTTGCAGTGAAGACCCAGGTATAAAAGCCCCAGTTACACACAAGTCTCTAATACAGTAAAGTGGCAGGAACAGATAACGTAGTGAAATGCATACATTTAGGAGATATAATAAAATAGTGTCACTGGATGTATGATGCGAAATCCCCCATGTAAACACAAGTGTCCCAGACAGTACAATCACACCCCAAAGTAATGTAATCAAAGCCAATAGGGGGACGTCATGTAAAGTAAAACACGTACACTTAATAATATGTCAGTAAGGACTAATTAATGTGCGATTTGTTAATTGTCTGGAAATGAAAACTGAGCAATGCTTAGCAGTGCATAGCTATGCTTACCCAGTTTGAGGATTGCTAAGAAGTACATTAGTAAGCAGCATTCAGCCCAGCTAAGTGGATCTGTGCACTGCTAAGCATTGCTCAGCATTTGCCCTTTAAGCAGAGCTCAACTCAGCTTAGCAGGTTTGCGCACTGGTGAGCTGTGCTCAGAATTTTCAAAAACGGGCCAATGACAGAAAAGGGTGGGAATATGGCCTTATTAAAACCACACAGGTGGGAATACAGCCAGAACCTGTTGTAGTTTGATCGCTGCAGGAGCTATGTCTGGAGTTGGAGAGGGAGTGCACTTTCAGGTGCAGTGCTGGGGCATCCTTGAGTCCAGGGTCATGGCTGGGCTCATGGTTAAGAGCCATGATGACAGACTGCTGCATGGCCAGTACCAAGGCTCCCAATATAAATGTGCGGCCTGGGACCATCTGGCACACAACCTCACCAGTGCCACTGGAATCCCCTGAAATGGTGAACAGGTATGAAACCACTATGCCGACCTAAAGCATAGGAAGGGGGAGCTCTTGGTCCAGTGGATCCAAGACGCATGAGACAGCAATGCTCCAGTAGTTTGTAAGTATTACACCTATAGCTGTACCAAATTCTAGCCTGAGTATGTGATAGATAGGTATGCATAATAGTTGTTTTCTTACAGCTGCAGAGGTGAGAGCTAGCAATGCGGAGGCCCATGCAGACAGACTGGTGAGGCTGGGCTGAGGGTGAGGTAAGTACAGATCTATCTTGTAGTATATAGTGCAATAAATAAGAAGAAGTACATTGTTTATTGCCAGTAGGTATAGTGTGTTCTGAGTGTACTGAATAAAGAAAGTTTGTCAGACCAATACTGATCTACATGATATGCTGTACTACTGAATGTAGAATCTGAACTGGAATAAAGCACTGTGTCATGTTACTCAAATAAAGATTTATACCTCAAACTGTTGTGTTTAATCTGGTATGTTGTTGAAGAAATAGAATGTGCAAATATGGTTTTGACAGCATGCATTGACTGAGGTTGTTCTTATAACCACCTGCTATGCAAAACTATAGATTGTCAGGCTGTAAAACAAGATATAAATATTTCCTGCACTAAGATCTGAACCTTGAACAGTAATGTGTAATGTATTATAGTGTGTTTCCTGCAGCATTGTCTTGTGTTAACCTTTGCAATCTGGATCTTATTTTTTCAAAGGATTAATACACAGTACACTGTCTGCCATGCATGAATCTCAGGCATGTATGTTCAACTGTCACCTCAGTCGTTGGTGACACTACACTTAGATTACAAGGTCAGACTGTCTACTCAAGAGAGTATTGGGCAGAATTCAGACAAAACAAGAGACAGCAGTTCCCCAATTGCTCAGTGTGATGAGAAATAGCTCTGTCATTCATTTTTGCACACCCAGACCACTGTTTGAATCCAGGGAGTGTTACTAAGATGTGTGAAAATTTACACTAAAATAATCTTGAATACTTGTAGAAGCAGTCGGGTAGTGTTAACAGATATGTTCTCCACAGGTTTTACAGGTAAAGAAATGTTTGTAGTAGCTGTAGGAAGGGTATACTAATAAACCGTGTACAACTGCTCCACTGTCCAAACCTATGCCTGCAAATGACTGCAGGATAGGTACATACATAATGCACTATTCCCGGTACATGTCTCTTGAGTGTCATGCTGTCACAGCTAGTGATCACTGCTGCCAGTAACCTTGGACACAGGTATGAATCCAGGTGAAGTATGCCCTTAGCACACTCACACAACATCAGTGCAGGGTACACCTTCTTTGTCATATATGTAACCCTAACATGTATGAGTCCCCTCTAGTTATGAACCGAGGGTTGTCACAGTTTGCCCCATATCATTTCAGGTTGACAGTTTAACAGTTATATATGTGCTACAGAAGCTATGGGCCATAGGTACATGTAAAGTGAGGGCAGACCTGTAGAGTACTGAGCAATATTGTTGTGAAAAATAGAAGCCTAAACAGTTGTTAATGGACTTTTTTTCTCTACCCCACACCTTATCTGCATCAATAATTATTATTCATATAAAACGTGTATGTTGATCTCAAAACCTAATGTTGGGATTTGTGTTCTATTATTGTTCACATATTTAATTACTTGAATGTTAACATACCTTGTTCAAATACCATTGTTGGTGGCTATTGCCGTAAATGAAACTGGCATGCTGTTACGATGCTGACTGTTATTCCATTGATGCATGTGTTCTGTTTGCTATGCAATTGTTTCACTTCTATTGTTCTGGGTTAATTGGAACACCCACTTATGCTGTTATAACTAATCCTGAAATATTTTGTTCATGACTAATCAATACATTTTGAAAAACATCAACACCATAGGACATTTGGTAAGGCAGATCCTTGCGGATCCTCCTGTCCCACCTCATCTGGCCATGGCACTGGGCCCCAGCACATCTGTGACCCAACCTAGAACTGTCTCCTCCGCTGGTCCTGCACCACCCTTGGGTGTAACTGCCTCAGGGGATGGGGCCCATCACCCCCTGGGCATGGGCATGGAGAGGAACCTGTCACCCGGAAGAAGTTCCGAGGTATGGTGTGCAGGGCCATCCAGACAGACTTGGATGGACACCTGAGCCAGATCGAGGGCAGACTGGTGCACCTCAAGGGGCAGGCTGCCCCTGTTGTCCAGCCCCAAGCACAGCTACATTTGGGGCAATGAAGGAGCAGTGGTGACTGCCCATGGGTGGGGACCTCAGTCCCACTGTTTCAATCTGGGGGCTCAAGGGCCTCTGATTCCCAACCATCCTCCCCCATCCAAGGTGTTTTCCTTCCTCATGCATCATATACCACCCATCTGCTGTGTTGTCTGTCTTGTTTATCTGCAAACACAACCTATCCTACCCAACCTACCTCCCCAAATGTACCTACAGCCCTTCCCCAACATCTCACTCTCACCTTAAAAAAAAGAGCATCTGTCCTACAAAAAAAATCATTGCCCCATACATAGCTCTACATTTCTCCCTCATGTACCCTGATGTAAATCAATCTACCCTCAAATTACTGTACAAATGTCTGTTGCCAACACCCCTCCCTGTGGGGTGTGAGACTCTAAATTCCAAATTTTCCACATCATTCACAGCTGTTGCTGCAGAAGAAATGTAGAGCTATGGTCCTTTCCTACACCATCCTGCACATCCCTAGCTGCTTTTCCTAATGTTTTACCCCCTGCTTGCCTTCATTTCACCACTTTCCTATCACCCTTTTTTTCTTTTCCTTTTTTGAACTTAGCACAGGTTTAAGCAGGAATAAGCAGCGCTAAGCAAAGCCAAGCTGGACTAAGCGTCTCTTGGCATCACTTAGCATTGCACAAAACTGTGCAAACCTGCTTAAAACTGTTTTAATCACTCTATCTTGTTCAGCCACTGTTCTGCCTAGCAACAAAATAATCAGGCCAAGTGTCGAACCTAGGACCCTGTGCACTGCTGTCAGAGCAATTACCACTACACCAAATGAGCCGTGAGAATTAGTACTGCTTCAGTAAATGTATCATGCATTATGGTCAAGTAACATTAGGGAAAAAAACTCTGTGGAATTAGTAATGCTTTTGTATATATATCTGGGTCTACTTCATTTCACTGAAAACACACTTCACTGAAACTCATTTCACTGAAAGCTCATTTCACTAAAAATCAGTTGCCTGAGCACAGTTCACTGAAAGCTCACTTCACTGAAAACTCATTTGTCTGAAACTCATTTTGTTGAAAGGTATATGCCCTGTGCCCCACTGTAGTGTGATCCTGTAGTTAATATATATAGTGGGGGGGTGGAGGACATAGCCACCCACCTATTTTAAATGTTGGATACCATAGACATGGTTACTTACAAGTTGAATAAATAACTCTTTCCAGAAGATCATATATACCCAAACTATGTGGGCCTATACCACCCACAACCCCAAATGTAGGGGGCAGTGTCCCCCATACCCTCCTTAATATATATACTAACTTCTGGATTGCACTGCAGTGGGGAACAGGGCATATACCTTTCAACAAAATGAGTTTCAGTAAAATGAGTTTTCAGTGAATTGAGCTTTCAGTGAATTCTGCTCAGACAACTGATTTTCAGTGAAATGAGTTTTCAATGAAATGAGTTACAGTGAAGTGCATTTTCAATGAAACAGAGTGGACCCATATATATATATATATATATATATATATATATATATATATATATATATATATATATATCATGAAGTGCAGTCATACCTCTCAACCTCTTAGTGCAAGAAATCTGGACAAAGCCTGACAAAGGTCCAAAAATAGTGACATATTTTAAATATTGATTTTATAAGCTTAGAAAGTTGCTACAGTAATACAGTTTGTTTTAACATATATTTTCTGAAATATTTCAAGTCTGAGACCCAAATGCTTCTCATTATTTAGTGAATTCCATACTCACATTATCCCACTGATTTGTCAGAAATCCACAACAGTTATGGGGAACAGATCAAAGATATGAGCCAAACATCTGGACATTTTATGAAAATCTGGATATTTGAGAGGTATGAGTGCAGTCATGTAACATTAGGGAAAAACACTGAGCTGCCAACCATTTCACCCAGCTTCTTCTGAACTACAGTCAAAGGAACACAACACAACACTACACCAAATCAGCTCTGGGGGTTGCTGATGCATTTGCTAATATAACATGCACTACAGGGATGTAACTGTAGGGAAAAACAGACATTGGTGAGAAATTGTCTACCCAGAACCATTAACACTACAGTCAAAGCAACATACCAGTAAGCCAACTGACCTCTACAGTATAACAACTGTTTCAACTTACATATCCCGATTGCCAGACACTACTCCTATATATATATATATATATATATATATATATATATATATATATATATATATATATATATATATTGCACAGTCATATAGAAAAGGACGTATGACACTCACATCTGCCTAAAGGAAAGATGACACTTACATCTGCCTCTCTCCCTACTTAGTCCAACAAACATTTACACACTACACTGCTACACAATCTTAAAAGTCTGTTAACAATGGCCAGACATACAGAACTCTCAACTGTAAAGATTTCTACAGAATGTCCAGGTTTTGGCCTCATATTTATGGCCTCTTCCTCATAACATTTCTGGGATTCTGCTAAATCACTGGGATGATATCAGGAATAAAGTCACTGGATAATGATATATCATACCTCTCAACCTTTTAGTGCAAGAAATGTGGAGAAAGCCTGACATAATTGGAGTCAGAGGCTCAAAAATAGGGACATATTTTAAATATTGGTGTTATAAACATAAAAAGTTGCTGGAGTGACATAGTTTGTTTTAACATACATTTTCTGAAGGATATGAAGTCTGAAACAGAAATGGATGTCATTATTTAGTGACGTCAGTCCTCAGATCATCCTAGTGATTTGCCCCCAAAAAATGTGTATGAGGAACAGACCAAAATAACAGCCAAACTTCTGGACATTCTGTGAAGATCTGGACAGTAGAGAGGTATGTCGTATACATATCAGTTTCAGACTTCAAATCACACAGAAAATGCATGTCCAAACAAACCCTGTTACTCTAGCAAGTTTCTAACTGTATAACAGCAATACTTGCAATCTGTCCCTAATTTTGGAACTTTATCCCTTATTTTGTTGGGCTTTCTCCACATTTCTTGTGCTAAGAGGTTGACAGGTATGCAGACAAAGCATGCAAAACTGTGGACAGAGAACATCAATCCAAACAGCGGACAGTATTTCCACTTACCCTCTGTGGTCCTGTATCTCCCACACCTCCATAATATCCTCCTCACAGGCAAGGAAAAGGGGCAAGGCCCATATGAAGGAGTTAATTATAGCACTGCGTTGCCATGCCATTGGCTAATGGAAAGACAACACAGTTGTTCTGGATGCAATTAGCAAGTGGGATACACCAATTGATGCACAGGCCATCACCTGCTCATGAGCATTACCTACAAAAGGCAAGCTGCTGTCTATGCAAAACAGGTCTGAATCTTTTACCAGAAAGACAGACTGAAAATATGGAAAGCAACACTGGTGGAGTTCTCTGAGAAAACACTACAGCACCA
Organism: Protopterus annectens; assembly: GCF_019279795.1. Classification (NCBI taxonomy): domain Eukaryota; kingdom Metazoa; phylum Chordata; order Ceratodontiformes; family Protopteridae; genus Protopterus; species Protopterus annectens. The sequence continues at coordinate 400,860,049 of NC_056728.1, forward strand.
GAACAGGTATGTCAAGCAGTTAAGCATGTAATGGAATGCAGATGGGGGGATGCAATCATGGGAAATAGGAAGTTAAACAATAGGTCTCAACAAGACTTGCTGGACTGACATGTTGCTGTCCAGCACCTGTGGCCATCCCTGATGGCTCTGTCTGAAGTGACATATATCACAGCTCTGGCCCCTGAGTAAACCCAGCAAAGGGCAGCACACATATGACTACTATTGGAGTATCTGTTGTACAATACTGACTGTGGTGCTGCCAGGCCATCTACCTCGGATGTTGTAAATACTCGTATGTCACTTACTGCTCAGACAAGCTCCACGTGGGTTTACAGAGTGGTCCCAGCAGCAGGGAACTCAGAAAAGCGACTACCTTCTGGATTTAAGTATCTTTGCTTTTTTTTTCACTTGAAATAGCTTCTGTAGCTTACCTTGAACTAGCCTGAACTGTTTTTTAACTGATTGCTGTATTATTTTAAAATCTGCACTTAAAATTACATTTTAGTCGAATTTGATTGAAAGTTTGCTTGTTTGTTTGTTTAATTTAACTGTGGAGGCTGCCCACTAAAGTGTGCTAGCCTGTGTAACTAATTTATCACTGTTTCTGCATTTTATGTGTGTTTCTACCAAAAAAACAAAAAAACAAAAAAATAATCCTTGTTTTCCCGCCTTCCTCGACTAGTTTAGACCAGTTTACAGGCATTGCTGTATTCTGGGCTGTGGTGTAGTTCCTGTGTTGTCCATTACCTTACTTGGATAGAAGGAAGTTTCTTTGCTCACCAGTGGGAGTGGGGAGCCTTGAGCAGCCTACCTGTCCTTGGGGGAAGTGACCACAGCACAAGAAGCTGTAGTAATTGGTTGTTTGGGACCATTTCTAGCTCTTTTGTAGTTCACTGTTTAAAATCCGCCTCTGGGCGTTTTTTTCTGGCTATACTGCTCAGACAAGCTCCACGTGGGTTTACAGAGTGGTCCTAGCAGCAGGGAACTCAGAAAAGTGACTACCTTCTGGATTTAAGTATCTTTGCTTTTTTTCACTTGAAATAGCTTCTGTAGCTTACCTTGAACTAGCCTGAACTGTTTTTAACTGATTGCTGCATTATTTTAAAATCTGCACTTACAGTTACATTTTAGTCGAATTTGATCGAACGTTTGCTTATTTGTTTGTTTAATTTAACTGTGGAGGCTGCCCACTAAAGTGTGCTAGCCTGTGTAACTAATTGATCACTGTTTCTGCATTTTCTGTGTGTTTCTACCAAAAAAACCCAAAAAATAATCCTTGTTTTCCTGCCTTCCTCGACTAGTTTAGACCAGTTTACAGGCATTGCTGTATTCTGGGCTGTGGTGTAGTTCCTGTGTTGTCCATTACCTTACTTGGATAGAAGGAAGTTTCTTTGCTCACCAGTGGGAGTGGGGAGCCTTGAGCAGCCTACCTGTCCTTGGGGGAAGTGACCTCAGCACAAGAAGCTGCAGTAATTGGTTGTTTGGGACCATTTCTAGCTCTTTTGTAGTTCACTGTTTAAAATCCACCTCTGGGCATTTTTTTCTGGCTATACTGCTCAGACAAGCTCCACGTGGGTTTACAGAGTGGTCTAAGCAGCAGGAAACTCAGAAAAGTGACTACCTTCTGGATTTAAGTATCTTTGCTTTTTTTTCACTTGAAATAGCTTCTGTAGCTTACCTTGAACTAGCCTGAACTGTTTTTAACTGATTGCTGCATTATTTTAAAATCTGCACTTAAAGTTACATTTTAGTCGAATTTGATCGAAAGTTTGCTTGTTTGTTTGTTTAATTTAACTGTGGAGGCTGCCCACTAAAGTGTGCTAGCCGGTGTAACTAATTTATCACTGTTTCTGCATTTTCTGTGTGTTTCTACCAAAATAACAAAAAAAAAAACAAAAAAAATCCTTGTTTTCCCGCCTTCCTCGACTAGTTTAGACCAGTTTACAGGCATTGCTGTATTCTGGGCTGTGGTGTAGTTCCTGTGTTGTCCATTACCTTACTTGGTTAGAAGGAAGTTTCTTTGCTCACCAGTGGGAGTGGGGAGCCTTGAGCAGCCTACCTGTCCTTGGGGGAAGTGACCTCAGCACAAGAAGCTGTAGTAATTGGTTGTTTGGGACCATTTCTAGCTCTTTTGTAGTTCACTGTTTAAAATCCGCGTTTGCACGGCTTTGCGCAGTCGTGCGCATAGCGTAGCACCGGTTAAACAAGGTTAAACTTTTTCTGGCTCCGCCAAGTCTGCTCTTCAAATTTTCCCTTAAGGAAGCTCTACTCTTAGTATAACCAGACTACTCACTGTAGTATAAGCATAGCACTTGTTCTCAATACTTCTCTACTAAGTAAGCACTCTCGTACTAAGTAAAGCACTACATCTACTTACCACCACTGTGAATATCCACTTCCCTTAAAGGTATACCACTCCCTTATACTGTTCTAGCATGTCGAGTGGTAGATTTCTGGCATCGTCTCCAGTTCAGCTGGTCAATCTGGGTATCTTGAGACAATGCTACAATTGTCTTATGTACACAGACAACCCTCTCCTCCTCCCAACAAACGCAAATACATGTGAGAGATGCAACTATATAGCCAAACTGGAGGCTGAACTCTCTCAACTCAGGGCTGGCATGACCAGACAGGAGGAGATGGCCACCACACACATAACAATCCCAGTCCCACATAGACCTAACACAACTGCAAACCAAACACATAAAAACACAAAGACATACTCGGAGGCTCTAATAAAAAACTTACCAAACCAACAGAGGCTCCCAAAGCAGACATCCAAAAATCCACCACCTCAAAACAAAACACATGCAACACATACTTCAATAAATCAGTGTGTCGACCAATCGCAGCCCTTAAGGCCAAACACCTTGCCTGATACACTAGTAATAGGTGACTCCATAGTCAGACACACTGATGTCCCACTGACCAGGCTGAACAAGGAGAAGGTGACTGTGAGCTGTCTATCGGGAGCTAGGATCCGCCACATAACACACGCACTCAGGTCACTCCAAAGCAAGTACAAATATGACTCCGTCATTGTCCATGCTGGTGTGAATGACCTGAGATGTACCTCCCTGGACTACATGAAAAGAGACATAGAGTAGCTCTCCGATTATGTAGCCCAGGCTGGTATGACCCTGACCCTGAGCAGCATCTTGTCCTCACCAAGAATGATACCACAATACAAAGACAAGATGATCAGCTTTAACAATTGGCTCAAGTACTGGTGTCATTCTAAGGGGATCCAATGTCTGTCGGCCTGGGATGATATGTTGGACAAGCCACGCTGCTTCGCAAGGGATGGCTTACACCTGTCACTGCTGGGCTTCCGGATATTGGCTAAGGCTCTTGCCACCCCCATAGTGCCTTTTTTAGGCAAGGCTCAAAAGACAAACCCACCTCCTTAGAAAACAAAATGGAAAAAACTAAGGGTAATGCTGCTCAATGCCAGAAGTCTAAATCTCAAGATGCAGGCACTTGATGCACTCCTCAGCATGGAGAACATCGACGTCTGTGCAGTAACTGAAACCTGGTTCAAGGCTCCTGAGAGCACCCCAGTGCTACCAGGCTATACCTCGTATCATGCTTTTCGGCCCCAAAACCTGGGCCGAACCACAAGGAGGGGAGTGTCCATATTCATAAAGGACACCCACACCTCCAGGTTAGTAGCAACACATGAAGCATCAGAGACCATACAGGTGCAACTAACCATAGGCAAAACTGCTATACAACTGGTAGCATGTTACAGACCACCCTCCCAATCTCAAGAACCCCACTCAGCCTTCCTGAAGACATTGGAGGATATGAATGTATCACAAAATACCATCATACTGGGAGACTTCAACTACCCAAACATAGATTGGGTACATTATTCTAGCCCTAATATCCTAGCCCAAAGGTTCCTGGAATTCATAAATTCAAATGCACTGGAACAACTAGTCACCTCTTCCACTAGGGGAGATAATATACTAGACCTGATCATCACAAACATGGGGACAAAATGCTCCACACCGGAAGTATACCCCTCACTAGTGAGATCTGACCACAAACTAATCACCCTGGATATACATATCCCACCTCCACCCCCAGCACAAAAGACCAAAGTGAAAAACTTCTCAAAAGCAGACTTCACTCTTATTAAGACTGAGATGGTATCCTTTAAGCCCACTGTGCCAGTGGATACCACATCCCAAAATGCCGAATCCTTCACAAATGCTTTCTATGGACATCTCCAAGAATGCATGGATCATGCAATTCCAAACAAATCCAAGTCCCTCTCCACCAAATGTAAGCGTCCTGTCTGGTGGACCTCAGCCATAAACAAATTGTATAACAAAAGAAGGAAGCTACTGCACGTCAGAGCGAAATCCCATGAAGGGAAGACATCTCTGATCAACATTAGCAAAAAACTACATTCTCTCATAAAAACATCCAAGGCAAACTTTGAGAGAAAAATCGCTAAGGACACTAAAGATAACCACAAAGCCTTCTTCAGCTATGATAAAAACCTGGGCAGAAACCCTCAGATATGCTCAGAGTTGGTTCACAACAACAAAAAATACACTGAACCCACAGATATTGCCAACATTCTGGCTGACAGGTTCAGTGGAAATTTCTCCCCTCCTTCACCGGCAAAAGAAGAAATACTTATGCCAGCTGAATGTAATCTCCCTGTCATCTCAGATGTCCAAGTGAGAACCACCCTAAACAAAGCAAAAAACACAGCATCAATGGGACCTGACGGTATCCCGGGGTGCGTGTTACGTGAACTACAAGAGGAGCTAAACCCACACATAAAAATGCTATTTAACCTTAGCCTTACTTCGGGATATGTACCTGAACACTGGCGTACAGCAACAGTGGTCCCACTCCACAAGGGGGGTGCCTCTACAGACTTGGGAAACTACCGCCCCATAAGCTTAACTAGCCTGGTCTGCAAAGCTATGGAAAGAATCATTATGGAACTCATAAACAGAGACATAGGGGACCTACAGACTCTTGACCCCACCCAGTTCGGCTTTGTAAAGGGCAGATCCTGCCTTTTAAACCTGGTTGACTTTTTCGAAACAGTCACTAGAGCCATTGATGAGGGCAAAGCAGTCCATACAGCATACCTGGACTTGGCTAAGGCCTTCGACACAATACCCTACTCAGGCATCATAGATAAGCTAAACAGCTTAAAAGTAAACCCTTATGTCACTAGATGGGTTGCAAACTGGCTAAAGGACAGAACCCATAAAGTTAAAATCACTGGAGCAATGTCAGACTCAAAGCCAGTCACAAGTGGTGTCCCACAGGGATCTGTCCTGGGACCCCTCTTGTTTGGCATTTATTTCTCAGATGTTAAAGCAAACATGGGAGGGCTGTGGCTGACAAAGTTCACAGATGACTGCAAACTAGGCGCCATAGTCGATACACCAGCAGACACAAACATCCTACAAAAAGGCCTCACTGAAACGGACAACTGGTGCCGTAGTCACAGCTTTAAACTAAATGCCAAAAAATGTATAGTCATTCCTTTTGGAAAAAACAAAGTACCCACAAATTATCACATAGACAGCAACCCACTGAGTACAGAAAAGGTAATCAGAGACCTAGGGACCCAAGTAGACAGTGACCTCTCATTTGACACCCACGTTGCCAAAGTGGTTAGAAAAACATTCTACTTTGCACACCTCATCATGAAGGGATTCACATCCAGATCCAAGGATGTCATTGTACCTCTATATTCCTCCCTCATCAGACCCATGATTGAGTACAATGCCCCATTTGGTATGTACCTCACCTGGCATTTGCAACAGCTGGAGAGACCACAAAAGTACCTCACCAAAAGGATCAAGGGTCTCCAACATATGTCTTATTCTGCCAGACTAAAGAAACTTCAGCTCTATTCAGTAGCATACCGCCTGCTCAGAGGTGATCTCTGCCTGACGTACAAGGCCATGTCCAATCAGGATCTGATGGACATGCTCCACCTCAAAAAATCCAAATCCATCAGGACCACGAGAGCTAAAGACTTAAACCTCTGCACAAGTATGAATAGGACATGCTGGAGGGATAGATTCATAACCCAGAGGCTTCCCATGCTTTGGAACAGGATCCCAGTTCTTATTAGGCAGAGCCCCTCACTGACTCTCTTCAAGAAAAATCTTGATGAGTGGATGGGAGATCGTAAGTTTACCCCAGGGGTCACATCTGTGTCACTGCTAGACAGGGGCACAGTAAACTAATTCTATTATATAAGGGGACCTTCATTGTGTCACTGCTAGACAGAGGCACAGTATTCTAGATTTATTCTGTACATTTTTGTACCATTTCATGGGGTGGCAAAAGCCACATCACTATGGCTAGGCTTACAAATGCCCCAGGGCAGATAGCCTAGTACTATACTATGAAACTATGATACATATGCTTGTCTTACAAATTTAAGAGACCTATATAAGTTATATGCATAGTAAACAACTGGTGCAGAAGTGTGTGTTGAACTGTATGTTATGTACTGAGCTCATACCTTGCAACTGTCCAGAGTTTTGCAGACTGACCACATGTTTGCCTCATATTTGTAGTCATTTTCATATTCAGTTGTGTTTTGTCTGGCAAATCACTGACACATCATTATAGCTTGAAGTCATAACATAATAGCATACATTTGAATGCCAGACGTCATATCCTTCAGTGTATTCCTGTGAATGCAAAACCTACTTTGCTGTCAACTGTCCGTGTGTGTTACAGCAATATTTATAGTGTCACTATTTTTGGGCCTTTGCCCCCCCATTTATTTGTGCCTTTGTCCATCTGTCTTGATGTAACAGGTTGAGAGGTATAACTGAGGTGCAAGAGTGTAAACACAGTGTGCCATACTAACAAAGAACAGAAATGTATATCATGTATTACCTGTGCACATGTATGCATTAATAGTAGAAGCTGGAAGCCTCCTAACATACAGACATAAGTTGCAAAACATCAAGTAAATAAGCTGTACATGTTTTACAAATGTGATATCTTAGTTTCAGTGCATCAAACAGACAGATTGTCTACAGCTACAGGTTGTTGCATTGCCTTGAAACATAAACAATTACTATGTTGATTATAGTTACTAAGTTGAAATTGGAAAAGTGTTTAACTGTGTTATGACTTCCAGTGCTACACACACATATCAGAAAGATATGTACACCTAATGCAGAGAAGTATATTATTTGCTGTTAACCTGTGCTGTTAGCCTACGGAATGAAGTCAGGTGAGAAACACTGATGTAGTATGAGATAACACAGCATTAATGTGGATCATTACTTTCAGACCTGTCACACACAAACAGCTTTGATTGTTGTATAGGAACTAGGCAAATGTGACATTTTGTTTACATCTATATGGTAATATGGTATATCTGTCTGATGTTTGGGTGGTCTGCATTGCTCTGAGTATCAGTCATCTTTGCATGTAATTTAGATTTGAAGCTCAGTATTTAAGCTTTGATGACTTGTATTTTGTATGTTATTGTAGTATTACATTTGTCTGGTTATACGTATTCTGTTCTGTTCTAATTTTAATAGTTCTTGGCTAGGATCTGCTAACAAAGGTTACCAAAGAATTCCTTTGAAACATGTGAATAGCAGCAGTTCAGTAGTGTGAGTAGCTGTGACAAAGCATTGCTCTCTTAATTACAGACATCTGTAGTTAGCTGAAGTGTTTCTGTGTTGTGCCGTGCTCTGAGTATCAGTCATCTCTGCATTTAATGTTGATTTGAAGCTCTTTAGTTAAGCTTTGGTCACATATATTTTGTATCTTATTCCAGTATTGCATTTGGTTTTGTTAAAAGTTTTCTGTGCTGTTGGAGTTGTAAGGGTTCCTCCTTGTTGTGTTCATATATTTGTTGGCTTGTGACTTGGACGCCCCTACTACAAATCTAATTTTGAACACACCTCCCAGTTGTATCTCATCAGCTTATCCTCCTGAGTAGACAGAGATCATTTGGGCTGGCCCACCTCACCCCCCTTCATTTCTCAACCAGAAAGTATCATGTTTCATCTCTTCTCAAGTAACCTATACTCAGAAACATTTTACTGTATTTCTGTCTATTCCAACTGTATTACTTCAATTTGCTTTCACTGCCTGTTCTTACAATGACTCAATTGCACTTTTCTGCTGCATTTATTACTGCTTGTTAGTAGCCTGATGCAATTCTGTTATGCTAAAGCTGTGCATTTAAGCACATGGGCTTCAGGCCAGATGTTTTACATGAAGGTTTGTGGTCTGCACTGCAGTGGGAGGAGAGGCTAGATTATGCCCTTGAGCTAGAAATTGCTGGTTAAAGGCTCATTGTGACTGCTCATTTGAACAGTTTTTTTTTGTGATATTGGTAAGTCTTGTTTGCTGTATTATACACTATGCCCTGTCCTGCTGAATATAGCTTTGTTTGTATAACTTGAACACTAATCCAGGGTATCTTTTTTGGAAAGGGTTCCATTGCACCCTAGTGGCAGAAGTGTGCAGTTAGAAATTGTGTGACTGAAGAATGCTGAAACAGGGCTTTATTCTGAGCTTTACTATTGGTTAACTGGTTAATCTGTTTAAATTTGTTTGCTCTGGTTTGCTATTGTCATATTGAAGTGTGTATCTGTTCACCTGTGTTACACTGACCTAAAAAGATTTTAAATATCTTTAGCATAGTTTGGTTACAGGCTTTGCTGCATTCACATCTGTTTGTGTGATTCTTGTGTTTCCTGCTACGCCATCTAGTGTTATCCAGGGCCTGCCTCCACTTACTGGGAGTAAGTGAACTGGTTGGTACTGGTCTGCCACAGGATATTGAGCTAAGAGCTCAGGGACAAGGGTTGATTGGTCACACCCAGTGTTCCTATTTTACCTTCATTTGTGTGGTATTTAAACCTAGCATATGCAAGTCTTTGTGCTTTTTTGTAATTTTAACCCTTTGAGAGGTATGTCAGTTGTATTTCTTCCCCTTACCAGCACTCCTGTGTGAGTGAGACCCTCAACTTCAGATACTGTCTTGATGTTATCCAGCCATACTCACACCTATAGGTGCTATCCTCAGATGGTACCCACTCTACTATCCCTGACCTCTCTTCCACAGATGCTGACAACCATGGATGAACAATTTCCTGTGCTTTCTCATGCCTGCCTGGTTGATATGGGTATCCAGACACAGCGTAGCCACTGCCTTATGTACACAGACAACTCTGTGCTACTACCACCTAGGAACACAATATGTGAAATATACAATCACATTAAGAACCTAGAATCTTTGCTGTCTCAGTCACATGACAGTACATGATTGACAGACCACAATGCTTTGCCAGACATGGCCTTCATCTGCTTGGCAATGCCACTTGGCTTGCCCATAGTGCCTTTTTAGGCAAAGTCATGAGCAGAAAATTACCAGCATGAAAGCTTATTATAAACAAAATGTAAAGGTCATGCTGCTAACTGCTAGGAGTTGTAGCATGAAACTAAAGTCATTGGAAGCATTCCTCATCCAGGAGGATGCTGACATTTGTGCAGTCACTGAAACCTGGTTTGAAGCTGTGGAGAGCACACTAACCTTGCCTGGTTACTCATCCCACCATACTTTCAGACCCCAAATGGAGGGCTGCAAAGCCAAAGGAGGTGGATTTGCAAAATGTATCATACACATACACACCTCCAGGCTGGTCAAATGGTATGGCACACAGGAGACACCCCAATCGTAGTTAACTATTGACAAAACATCTATTCAAATCATAGCTATCTACAGACCTCCAAACATGACTCAGGACACCCACTACACCTATCTGGACTTACTTGAATCTGTTAAGATTCAACCCTCTACCCTAATCCTGGGTGACTTTAACTACCCAACCATAGAATGCATGACCTATTCTACCCAAACACAAATGCACAGAGATTCCTTGGCTTTGTCACTGCCAATGCATTGGATCAGCTGGTCAACACCCCTATGCCAGGTGGAAATATCCTGTACCTGGTCCTAACCAACATGAGTAGCCACTGTAGCACTCCTACAGTGTCATCCTTTATGGTAAGATCTGACCATAAAGCCATCACTTTTGAAGTTACCATCTCCCCTGCCCCCCCCCCCCCTTGTCAGGGTCAAACAAAAACACATTTCCAAAACTGACTATAATCTCCTCAGAGCAAGTAATACCTGACAGGACAAAATCATCTCCCTCAAGGTAGAGTAAACCTCTGTGGTCGACAGCAACAATACACAAACTCCATAATAGGTGGAAATATGTGCTGTACAGGGCTAAGAAGGAGCAGGTGCCAAATTGGAAGCAATCTCACCTTTGTCTGGACAAGCAAATAAGGTCACAGGTGAATTACTCTAAGGCTAACTTTGAGTGCAGATTGGACACATCCACCAAGGCCAGTCACAAGGCATTCTTCACATATGTCTGCAATCTCAGAGGCAACACCCAAATCTGCTCTGTACTGGTGGTCAATAACACCATATACACAAACGCCATAGATATAGCCTACCTGCTGCAGACAGGTTAAGTGAAAACCTCACCACCCCGTCCCCCCATCAGTAAACAAGGGCATGAACAGCACCTTCCCCCCTCCCCTCATTATCAGGGAGCAGGTCCGTAATGCCCTCTCAAAGGAAATGAACTGAAGTCTCCATGAGATCTTATAACATCCCTGGCTGCATCCTACATGAACACAGGCATGCACTCTCAGCTCCATTACACACTGGTCACCCAAAGCCTGAGCACCAGTGTCATTCCATCTGCATGAAGGACAGCCACTGCCATCCCTATATACAAAGGTGGAGCATCCACTGACAAAGCCAGTCATATGCACAATAGCCTAACTAGCCTGATCTGCAAGACCATGTAAGGCATTATCAAGGACCTTACAAACAGGGATACCAGTAACCTCAAAATGCTTGAGCCCACACAGTTTGGTATTGTCAAAGGGAGATCAGACCTGTTAAACCTGGTCAAGTTCTTTGAAGTGGTCAACAAACACATGGATGAGGGGAAGACGGTGCACACTGTCTACCTTCACCTAGCCAAAGCCTCTGACAATAATCCCCAGTTGGCCATAATACATAAGCCTACACAGCTAGGCATCAACCTGTATGTTACCAGATGGGTAGCTAATTGGCTCTATGATAGTACCCACTCAGTCAAAGTAGTGGAAGCTACCTCTAATAGTAGACCCTTAAACAGCAGTGTACCATAAAGATCAGTCTGGGGGCCTCTACTGTAAGAGATATACTTTTCTGAGGTGCAAGACAAAACCAGTGGTCTGTGGCTGACCAGGTTTACAGATGACTGCAAGCTGGCCATTGTCTTACATCCCCCTAGTGATGTGAGCATCCTCCAATAGGCCCTTACCCAAATTAATGACTGGTGGCAGAAGCATTGTCTCAAACTGAATGCCAGGAAGTGCATAGGTTCATAGGTTCATAGATTAGTACTAGGCTAACTGCCCTTGTGAGACATTTTAAGCCTAGCCAATTATCCCCTGTGAGATTCAAACCCTGTACCTTGCGTTTGTAAGACAAACACCTTAACCATTAGGCCACCCTCCCAACCCCCTCCTGTTGTGGCAGTTGTCATCCACACTAATTATGACAGTAATAACAATGCATTGAGCATGCAATCAGGTGTGAGGTGACTTGTGCACCAAGGTTGATAGCATTCTGACAGTTTCCCACCATGTTGGCACCATTGTACTGAAGTCTGTATACAAGGGCCCCCTCACAAATAAGGGTATGTCATCTAGGAACCAGGAGACCATAACATCCCTGTACTCCTCCCTTATCAGATCCATTACCAAGTACAATGGCTCCTTTGGCATGTACCTTGCCAAGCACATGCAGCAGTTTCAGAGACCACAGAGGTCCCTGACCAGGGAAATCTAGGGTCTGCAACACCTATCCTATACAAACAGGCTGAAAGCCCTGTCCCTCTACTCAGTCTCATACAGACTGATCATAGGTGACCTGTGTCTGGCATACAAGAACATTTCCAAACCAGCCTTAATGGAGTTGCTGCCTATCCGTAAGACAAATCCCACTCATGCAACCCACATGCAAGGCCCTCACTTGGTCTGTGACATGAATAGTACTTGTTGGTGGGATACATTTGTGCCCAAAACAATACATTGTCTGTAAAATACACTCCCTCCCCATGTCTAGCAGAGTACCTCCCTAGCTGTCTTTAAGAAGAAGCTGGATGACTGCATGAGAAACAAAAAAAGACACCCCTGGAATCCCACCTGTGCCCCAGCTGGACAGGGGAAACAGGTGCTGACTTTGAAGGGACATGGGCAAAAATCTGGGCTAGGCTTATGAGGGCACCCGGGCCAGTAGCCTAGTATCATCCTATGAACCTATGCACCTAGTACTTTACATGTTTCCTGTATGTAATGCAAACTGTCCTACAATGTTGTCTTAAATGAATCCCTGTGAGTCTGAACTATGTATTTACTGCATACAGTATTCGCTTGTTCCTTTATTAGTTATCACATATTGTTAAACCTTGTCATTGTGTTTGGTCTGTATAGCACTAATTCAGCTCCTAGAGTACTTGCATATGCACTTGGTGACACTGTATAGCTCACTCCAATAGCCTTGGTCTTGGTCACAGTTACCATTTTGCTAATAGGCTCATCACGCAGTAGGATTTGTCGCCCTTTGTTGAGGGCCTTACAGTAGCTGTTAAAGAGATGGATTGTGGCAGTCAGAGCTACCTTAATGTATGGGTTGAAGGCCCCATAAGTAGCAAAGCTGTGCCAGACTTTGCCAGGAGTGCGTGTGTGTGCGTGTGTGTGTGTGTGTGTGTGTGTGTGTGTGTGTGTGTGTGTGTGTGTGTGTGTGTGTGTGTGTGTGTGTGTGTGTGTGTGTGTGTGTGTGTGTGTGTGTGTGTGTGTGCGTGTGTGTGTGTGTGTGTGTGTGTGTGTATGTGTGTGTGCGTGAGATTCAAAACTCAAATAGCAAAGTGTGTGTGTCAGTTACTTGGCTATGGACCCAAAGTACTGGTTGGGCAGAGAGGCTGACAGATGTTTTGGACTGACTGCTCTGCTGAGATGTTAACCTCATAGGTCTGCCAGTGTGGAGTGTTATTGGGGAAGTGGAGAGAGAAAGAGAAATGATCCCCACACTGACTGTGACCTCTGTGTGTCCTGAAGGGTAATTGTACTTTAATGTACATGTACTTGTCATCCTGCCATTGTGTACAACCCTCACTGGTGGTAGTGGTGAGTATTTAGGCTCCCTGATGCTTGGGCTGGTGCAGGGGCATCACACTGACAGTACATACTGGTGGATACAGATGGCATATCACATCATGTACCGTCACTGAGCCCCTCTCAGCCTGACAATGGTCATACAGGATTATTTGACAGATTGTCCAGGTCTCCCTGACCACTCCTGACATACTCTGCCTAGGTGAGCGTGTACTCCTCACCTGTATCTGATTGCCTCACACCTATGGCTAACATACCTGGTGACCCCCTGCAGCAGGAAAGCAAGTTATAGGTAGTAGTAGTGGGTGGATGCTGGCACTGGGGTAAAAGCAGTGCATACATACTGAGCATACAATGTAAGGGAATGGATACAGTACCAGACTTCCAGGTACCATCACTGTGCCCCCAGGTGTCTGGCATGCCACAGTCACATTCCCCAAGCTATGTGGACAAACAGCATGTATTTTTCAACTGGTGTGTGGAAATACACATTTGTCTGGTGGGGGGTCTACATCTTTCCGGCACATGTACACATTACACAAACATATGGGTGCTGAAAATGTCAGACACCTATGAGAAAGTCACGCTACAACACATATGCACCAATCTCAGTTATTGTGTAGCTCAGATGTTCCTGGAATGTCCACATGCACCTGTAGGAGCACTCACCTATTTGTGGGATGTAGGCTGTAAGCCATGGCACTGTAACGCTGCCCATAGGGGACACCCAGCAGTTGATGGCACTGATGTCTGTGTACACATGACAACACAGTCTGTCACAGCAGACAGGCCACTTATGGTTTTGCTGGTACCATACCAGGTTACTAGGCTGTAGGCCCTGAGCAGCCATATTTCTAGGTCACATGTTAGCCCATGTATATGCAAGGCAGCAGCTGATGTCCCCAATCAACAGCTGGTACCCCAAGGGTGTAGGTGCTGTTAACCATCCAGTTGACCATGTTACGCCTGAAAAGGTGTAGGTAGCTACTCTGCCTGATGTGGACAGGGTTCCCATTCCACCGCAGGGTGATTGTGTGTGACACACATCCAAGCTGCCAACAAGGCCAGTCCAGGTCACTCACCAGATGGAGGTTGTGTGTGTGTGTGTGTGTGTGTGTGTGTGTGTGTGTGTGTGTGTGTGTGTGTGTGTGTGTGTGTGTGTGTGTGTATGTGTGTGTTAACAGAGTGGAGCATGACTTGCACTCGTGCTGTGGTCCCAGCAATGTGGAGTATGTGATTGCCTGGCATGACAGAGTGAGTTGACTTCTGAGGGGTATGTATGACCCCAGGTAGAGGGTTGGCCTTACAGCCTATAGATGTACGCTAGATGTCTGATGGGCTGGTATGCCTTGATAGGGAACTTCTGTGATGTCCCCAGCTGCTGCATGTGCCATCTGATGTGAATGATGAATGGAGGATTATGCACATTAATAGTCTTCACTGGGGAGAACATGAAATATCATGATCAGGAGCACAATGCCTGCTGTAGTGCCAGTATGGTGACATTACCCACACACATACTGTGCTGATAGATGGTAGGGGTATGATGTGGGTGTTAGTGGTGGATAGTGCTAGCAAACATGGATGTGCAAGATCTGTCTATAATGGTGACCAGTGCATGGGTTCCTGTGATGTGTTTCCCTATTCATGTCTTTCAGGTGGAATGTATCAACACCCCCCAGCCAGCTTTTTCTAAAGCTGAGACAGCAGCAATCCTGGATATGCTAAGATGGCATCACACGGTCATGATGGGTAGGAGCAGACAGCAGGTGCAACAACAGACTGCCCCCTGGACAGAACTAGTGGCAACTGTAAGCAATCTCGGGCAGCATGTGAAGTTATGAGCAGGTCAGGCACCCTGCCACCGACCATATCCACCACGCCTGACAAAGGGCTGCAGATGTGGCCAGGGACCATATAGCCACAGGTGGGGGGGCCTGCTGTGCAAGCCAAACTTAGGGCAACCAAAGAGTTCCTCGCCAACCTTGGGCCAGCTACTGCACCCCAAGAAACACTACATGCCCTGGAGGTGGGTGGCACAAAGTCAACAGGCAAGGAACATCCAGGTAAGACCCCAGTGGACATCACATCAATACTGTATCATTCATACTGGCATCCTTGGTGTATCTGGAGGCATATTTCAGGTCAAACTGCATTTGTGGGTGGGGTTTTGTAATGCACACAAGTGCACATTTATTGTGAATGACAGCAACTTGTGTAGTATCAGAGTTTGTACTGTACATGTTCAGAAATGCATCAGTTATCCTGTACCAATGCCATACGTAAGTGTGCTGACAATACCTCTCCCCCACAACTACATAGGTCCCTCTGGTCTGGCTGGGAAACAGCTGCTTGGAGCTGTTGAGTATGGAAATGTCTTGTTGTGGGTTACCAGTACCCTAGGTATGTGAAGGGAATGCATTTTCCATGCACACAACTGTTACTCTTAGCCATATTGTAATATGTGCATGTCCACTTGTGGTGGGGTTAACTGCAGTGCATCACAGTGGTCATCACAGGAGCTGTAACATATTGGCATGTATGTTTCTGTAGATGTTGCCACTGAGCTATACAGGGGTACATCAATATTGTATACATGGGTGCAGTGTGTGTTAGGTGAAGGTCCATCACATACTACCACTCCTCATGTATCTCAGAGATGTATATTAGTAGCAACATTAAGTGGACATAGCTGCATTGCATGTTGTTGATGGCCTGTCCATAGTGTGTCTGTTGTGGTCTGATTGTGTGTCATGCATGTCATCATTCAGAAATTGTGTGGTCTGTATAATGTCTTTGTGCCACCTCACCTGTATGTGTGTGTTTGTGTATGTGTGTGTGCATGTGCATGCGTGCATGTGTATATATGTGTGTGTGTGTGTGTGTGTGTGTATGTGTGTGTGTGTGTATGTGTGTGTGTGTGTGTATGTCTGTGTGTGTGTTTGTTTTTGTGTGTGTGTGTGTGTGTGTGTGTGTGTGTGTGTGTATTAGCAAACATTATAGTGCAGGTATTAATTTACATATGTTGTCTTCCCCTCACAGGCAAAAATGGGGGTTGGGGTCTCTCCCCCTCACAACCTGATGTCAGTGTCTTAGCAGAGTCTGATGATGATGGTAGTCATAGTAAGGCACAGGTGGGGTTGTTAGGGGCTGAATCTGTGTCATTGATTGATATCCCACTTTCACCCACAATGTCCATGCACACAGTCAGTATTACCACACATACCCAGTCCCCAGCAGCCACAGATAATTGACAGTTGGAGGGTGGTGACATTGAACAGGCTAGTGTGGTGACTATGGCAAGTGTGAGTGTAGACACTAGCCATAGCCAGAGAGCCAGCAAGGTCCCACACAAGCAGATGGACAGTGGTGCTCAAAGGAGGACTGCTGGCCATTCAGCCCCTGTCAGAGGTGTCACAGCAGGTGTCACCCGATGCATGTTTCGGTCCATCATGGAGCACAGGCAAATTCTGAATGCTACACCAGCAGATGCTCAGGTCATGAATGCAGCACTTCCTGCCATGCATGATGATGTCCACTGCATTGGTGATGCTGTACTTCATTTTGCTGATGTTGTGGATAGACGGTGGGGTGAGACATTGTCATTGCTCGATTGTGCAGTGTCTGTGCTTGAGCATGTGGTAGGCATATGGTGTCAGCCACAAGGACATAGGTCAGCAACAAGATCAGCTGAGAGCCCATGTGGCCATGCACATTCACACTCCTGTAGTGGCAGTACCACCAGCACTACCGAAGAGAGAGTGCTGTCCACACCACAATAGAGCAGGCCATGGGGATGTGGTCCTGGCCAGTCCCATCAGGGACATGGATCCAGAAGACAGCAGTCACCATCTGGCCTTGAGCCTGGTGGTGCCAGTGAGACTCATGGCAGAACCAGTTCCCATGTCTGTGGCCAGAGATGGTGAACTGTACTTCCTGCCATGTACGGTCCACAGCTGTCCAACATACCCCTGTGTAAGGCAACCCCATGGCTTGACTGTGTGCATAAAAACACTCACAAATCTCTATCATAGGCAGGTCACCACCAGACACACACAACTCCTCTGCATAGCCCAGTTGAACACCATCCCCCCCAGACACACACACACACACACACACACACACACACACACACACACACACACACACACACACACACACACGATGTCAACCGTGTGGCCCAGCCTAGGCCTCTGGCAAACTCGCACCACACCCTGTGCATGTGATGATACCTGTGCCACATCCCTGTTATCCATATCATTGATGCAGGGACATGTTAATATTGGTCTGATCCACAGAGTGAATATAGTACAGTGCAGTAATGCAATGCTGTGTAAGGTGCTGTCTGCTGGCAATTGTCATGGGTACACATCGAAGTGTATGTACCTTTTTAGCCATGATGCATTATTGTTATTAGTACTGCTGACGGACTGTAGTCTTACATACTGTATTCTGTTTGTGTTTCAGGTGTCTGTGTGTCTGCAGGCTGTGGGCCTGCTGACATTGCAAAAGATGAGTATGACAGAGGGGGAACACAGTGATCTTTTCAAAGCCAAGGTACAGGTGTATATGTACTTGTTTACCAGGTGTGTTTGCATGCAACAGTGTGTGAGGGACAATGGGGCAGACAATGTGACCTTGCATACTACCCATTGACACAGCCAGCTAGACTTCATACATGTCATCTGGGTCTTCTGTAGTACCACAGCCTCAAACATTAGACAAACCTGACAATCACCAGTATGTGTGTCTGCTATCTCATAAGTGAGTCTGGCCCTTCATGCTGTCATGCACACAGAGTCATAATCTTGTACATGGGGCAGCTGTTGAAGGGCTGAGCACAACATTGCCATCTTGGCATGCCGCAGACACCTGTGGACAACATGACCACTAACCAGTGGGTGAGTACAGATTAGTGGCTGTCTGCAAGGAACAGGTGTTGAAGCCCATGCCTGACCTTTGCGGGTGTTAATATAACCTTTACAGATGCTGCTGATGTCTGCATAGCTGCATAGCAGACCAGCCATCCTGCTAATGTTTTCTTGTACTGACTAAGGACTATTCAGAGGTAATGTCCACCTTTTGGATGGATGAACCATATACAAGCAATTCCTGACAACTGCCAATACTTGTAGCCTGAATTCAACTATGTTGCCATACAGGTTACCCAGGTCTGTCACCACACTGTGTGTGTTTACAGGGCTGGTGCTGATGTGGGAAATACTGCAGACATGTCCTTGCTGTATGGCATGCTGACACTGTTGCCTGCATTCAGCTGGAGCTTAGGACCTTGACAGCATTCCATAAATATATAATGACTCATTGCAGTGTGTTAAAAGCAGTATGTGGCTCAATGAGAGACTGAAAAATACTTACACTTCACGCAGCCTTAGATTGTACCTACATATCTGGGTGGTGCATATTAGAATTCATGTCTATATACATGTGGATTATTGGGGGCACCAGGTAGTTACAGGGCCTTCACATGTCTACATATTGCACACACACAGGCAACACACAATGTATGTGTGACATTATCAAATGTGGAGTGTGGGATGCAACTTATGCTAATATGACAGTTGCCAGGACATAGCATACCCATGGCAAATGCAACACACAAGGCTTCCTCTTGTTTGCTACTATGACACCTTCTTTGTATGACATTGCCTTAGCTTACAGTATTTCTCATTACATTATGGTGATTCTGATGTACAATAACTGCTGTAAATAATCAGTACAGAACTGTATGTCATGTTTCTTGTCCTACAGTCTTGGGACTTCTTTTCACTGTTTCAGTTGTCACAGGTCACACCTCGTCAAACATGGACTGTACCCTGCAGGGTGGTACAGACATACCTCTCAACTGTACAGATTTCCACAGAATGTCCAGATTCTTGCCTCATATGTTTGGTCCATTTTCTCATACACTTGTTTTTCTGGCAAATTGTTGCCAAATCATTGAGAGTTGATGTCAATAAATAATGACAGACATTTGAGTTGCAGGCTTCATACCCTTCAGAATATCCATGCTAATGCAAAACCTGTTATGCTATCTCCTTTATTAGTTTGTAGAAGCAATATTTAAACGGCTTCCTATTTTGTGGCCTTTGTCACACCATTATTTATGGCTTTGTTACATTTCTGGCTCTAAGAGCTTGGGAAATATGGGTACAGATGGTGGCCATACATGTGACCTCTGCATATGTTTGCAGATTCTCTTGATGATTGACACATAATTTCATTCTATCTGTCATGAACTTGTGTTTTTTGGCCAATGTTTTGGAAAATCATGACAGACTGACATTGCAGATTAATGACAGTTATTGTCATGTAACAACACATACCCTTTGGAAAGTGCATTCAAAGGCATGACCCATTCTATCTATTTTCTATGTGTGTCACAGCTATATGTGAAGGGTGTGCTCAATGTTTTCTGTTTGCCCCAGCTTCCCATATGGCTTTAACCGAATGTCTGTCTGTGAGTGGTTGAGAGGTATGCTGGTTGCCGTAACACAGGCAGACTGCTTTGAGGGGATGTACACACACACACACACACACACACACACACACACACACACACACACACACACACACACACACATACACACACACACACACACACAGACACACACTCATTCATGACCTGCCCTTGCTGATAACTGAACCTCTACCTGCCCAGTTTTACAAACAATAGTGCTAGATACATAACACAAACTTCACAGAGATAATGTAGTGATGCAGTGTCTGCTACTACTATTCAAGTGGGTGACAATTACAGGGGCTGTTAGGATTTCCAATGGTGGGTTCAGAGGCCAGTAACATTGTAGAGCCATCTGAAATACACACACACACACACACACACACACACACAGACACACACACACACACACACACACACACACACACACACACACACACACTGCTGCATGGGGACATGCATTGAAACACACATGCACACAAAGTTGACACTTCTCATATTAGATGACCTGCCTATCTATGTAAAATACACAGTGATATGACTATTGCATGCACCACAGTGCCTTAGTGTTAGAAACTGTGTAACTGTGCTTGTAAGGTGGATGACATCTGTAGGGGCTGCAACTAGGTTGGCAATGGGGGAGTTAACATGGTGGAAGAGGCACACAAAATGGTTTAACCATCGCATACACACAGTAAAGACAGCCACATTGTATATGCATACAGAAACACATACAGAGTTGCCAATAGACAGATTAGTAACCCTATGTATCCACTCGTATGTACTTTGCCACTATGTACACATTACATGCACAACAGAGATTATATGTCTGGGACATAACTTACTACCTCTTACAAGTAATCTTAGGAATGTATTAATGGATGGTGGGATAAACCACACAAATAGTGACTGGTCTCATATATTGTTTTTACAAACCTGGACAAGTGATAGAGTAACAGACTTTGTATCAGCATGATGTTTCAGACAGGTACAGAGTTTGATGCTGACATGTCTGTCAGTACGTTATCTGTGACATATTTGGCAATGATTTCTTATAAATGCCCATTGTTAGGGGACACAGACCACACATACATTACAAACATCTGGATATTCCATATACATCTGCACAGATGACTGGTATGGGCTGTATAGTTTAACATGGTGCATTTAAGATGAATGCCATTAACTGGCTCTTTAAAGTAATGTCATGGGGAGGGGGTCAACAGACCTTAAAATGGTATAACCAACACACACAGCAGCCACAGGGGAATATGCTTCACACACAGTACTATAGTTGGCAGTATTGAGAGAAGAACCCCTACCTATCTAATTATTTGTCCTACAGTATTACACAGTTATTGCACATGCCACAGAGCTTATAGGGCTGAAGAGTGTATAAAGGTACTTACAAGGTGAATGACATCAGCAGGCCTTGTAAAGTAGGGCAATGGGAAGTGTACTGGGTAGAACCTGCCTCAAAATGGTAAAACCCACACCCCCAGGGATATAGTTCTCACCCAAACACACAGACAGAGGATATGATTCTCACAAACACACACAGTTGACAGTATTGAGGTTAGAACCCCTACCTATCTAGTTATTTGTACTACAGTGTTCCACAGTTTTTGCACGTGCCACAGAGCGTATAGATGTAAGAGCTGTCCAAAGGTACTTCCAAGATGAATGACATCAGCAGTCCTTGTAAAGTATGGCAGTGGGAAGTGTACTGGGTGGGAAAGGCCTCAAAATACTTTACTCTTCAAACATGCACACACATTTGACGGAACTAAGATGAGACCCCCTGCCTAACTAGTTATGTGGACTATACTGTTTTGTATTTATTACACATGCCACAGAGCTTATAAGGCTGAGGGTTGTCCAAAGATACTTCTAAGGTGAATTACATCAGCAGCCTTTGTAATGTAGGACAATGGCAAATGTAGTGGGTGGGAAAGGCCTCAAAATACTTTAACATACAAACATACACACTTACAAACACATACATTTACCAGAACTGAAATTGGAACCCTGTCTATCTAGTTATTTATACTATACTGTTACGTAGTTATCACATATGTCATGAAGCTTATAGGGCAGAGGACTGTCTAAAGGTACTTCTAAGGTGAATTACATCAGCAGCCCTTGTAAAGTAGGGCAATGAGAAGTGTACTTGGTGGGAATGGCCTAAAAATCTTTTACCTACACACACACACACACACACACACACACACACACACACACACACACACACACACACATTTGCCAGGACTGAGATTAGAATCTCACCCTATCTAGTTATTTGTACTATAGTGTTATGCAGTTATCACATGCACCACAGAGCTTGTAGGGGTGACACATGTCCAAATGTACTTCTAAGGTGAATGACATCAGCAGATCTTGTGCAGTAGGGCAATGGGATGTCTACTGAGTGAGAAAGGCCTCATAATACTTTAACCTACAAACACACACACACACACACACACACACACACACACACACACACACACACACACACACACACACACACACACACACACACACACACACACACACACACACACACACACACACACACACACACACACACACACACACACACACACACACACACAGTCGGGTGATGTGATATTATACCCCCTACCTCAGTACTCTTACACAGTGGCGCTCACCTTCATTCTGGCACATGTGACTGGTTACAACTGGTATGCAGCTGTCTGCAGCAGGACATCACTCTGTCTTTCAGTGTATCCCTGTCTACAACTCAGTCTCTGTGTGTGTGTCTCCCTGTGCCTCTCTGTCTATCGCTGTCTGTCTCTCTCATCCCCATGTCTATGTGTGTATGCTTGAAATATTGTTATATGTTTCCCATATATATGTCTGTGTATCACATGCAACAGATGCAGATATATCACATGTGGTCAAACTTACAGCTAGCTGAGGGTAATCCTGTCTGATGGGTATGGGTAGAGACAGTTAAGGTGCACATAAGGAGCTGTCTGTATGCAAGGACATATATGCACAATACAGTGATATACTCTGATGTGGATTTAGACATGTGCTATAATTCTTTAAGTGTAGGAGCATGCCTAGTATGACCTTTTATAGTAAGAGTGAGACTCCATTCCAGAGATAGTTGTACTCCGGTCCAGGGTTTTGTGTGCTACAGCCATACCTCTCAACCGGTTAGTGCAAGAAATTTGGAGATAGCCTGCCAAAATTGCTCTTATTAATTTAGAAAGTTGCTAGAGTAACAGGGTTTGTTTTAGCAGACATTTTCTGACATATATGACATATGACACTGAAATGTATTGTGTCATTACTTACTGACAGAAATCCTCAGATCATCACAGTGATTTACCTGAGAAATGCAAGATATATAATGCACAGACCAAATATACGAGTCAAACTATAGACATTCTCACCTAATCCTGCCAGTTGAGAGGTGTGGCTATAGCCGATTGGCTGATGAAGCTGTGTAAACTGTCCAGCACCTCAGTGATATACTGGCTGGGGATCTCCTGCTTGTGTGGTATTCTTCTTAACTGAAAAGTCATATCCTGGTGTGGGCACATAGTGCATTCTACTGAGCAGAGATGTCAACTGTATGTGTAGTATATTCCACATAGCACTGTGATTTCCAGGTATGTCAGTGGCAGAGTAGTATCGAGTAATGTGGTGAACCACTGACAGACTTTTTTTATAGGTTGATAGGTTGATTTGAGCTTACTAGGCTTTTGGCCCTGAAGCCCTTATAACCCTCGCAGATGAGAGTGTAGCCCATGTTAAGACATGTCAGCACCCAGAACCCCTGTCCAGCAGGGACACAGGTGGAATCACAAGACTGTATTTTCTGTTTCCCATGCAGTTATACAGGGAGCACTTCACAAGGGGTATTGAGGCACTCAGCTTGATGTTGGCAGGGAGTGTATTCCACAGATGGGGGAGTCTTTGGGACAGTTATCAGTCACACCAACAAGCCCTATTGATATCACACACAGGTTGATGGTGTGCCTACAGGTTGATCGAGTGGGCCTTGACTTCCAGATATGCAACAGTCCCATCAAAGCAGGACCTGGATTGCTTTATATATCAGACAGAGGTCACCTTTGAGGAGTCTGTATGGAAATGAGTAGAGGGACAGTGCTGTTAGCCTATCTGTGTAGGGTAGGTGGTTGGGTCCTGGATTGTCCCAGTAAGGAACCTCTGTGGTCTCTCCACCAGCTGCACGTGCTTTGTGAGGTACATGTTGAATGGGGCATTGTACCAAATAATTGGCCCTCTAAGCTTAGAATACATGGATCTTATGACCTCTTTGTCCCTGGATAAGATACCCTTACTTTTGAGTTGCCCCATATATGAAGCTTTCTGTACAATGGAAGCAACATGGTGCTCAAACTTCAGGTTCCTATCAACGTGGGTGGCCAAATGCCTCACTACTGACTGTGTATGTAGGACATTGTTGTTAATGTCATAATATGTGGGGGATGTCAGTCTCCCTGAAGGGGATGATGATGCATCTGCAGGCATTCAGCTTGAGGCTAGGTTTCTGGCAACAGTCATTTCTTTTGGTGAGACCCTGTTGTAGGACGTCTACATCACTTTGGGTATTGATGACTGTTCCCAGCTTGCAGTCATCTGCCAACTTGGTCAGCCATAGGTCAGTGTTTTTGGCCTGCATCTCAGGGAAGTGTATCCTGTATACCAGAGGCTCCCAGACCAATCCCTGGGGTATGCCACTCATTACGGATGTACTGCTTCAGTTGGCTACCCCCATTATGATTATGTGGGTTCTATCAATGAACTTGTTTGCTACCCATCTGGTAACATGTGGATTGATGCCTAGGGAGAGTTTATGTATTATGGCCAATTGGGGAATAGTGTGTAAGGCTTTGGCCAAGTCAAGGTGGCTGGAGTGCACCATCCTTCCCTCATCCATGCCTTTGCTGGCTGTCTCAGGGAAGTCATCCAGAGTTCACTGACATACCTCCCCTTGAGAAAGGCAGACTGTGTGGGGTCGAGTATTTGTAGTTGCCAATTTCCCTGTTAATGAGGTCCATGATAATCCATTGCATGGCCTTGCAGATCAGGATAGATAGGCTGATGGGTAATTTCCTGGATCAGTGAACTCTCCACCTTGATGTACAGGGATGACAGTGGCTGTCCGCCACTTATCTGTGACAAAGGCAGTACTCAGGCTTTGGTTGTGTAGGGTGTGTAATGATGCTGCCAGTTCATGCCTGGGTTCATGTAGGTTGCAGCCTGGGATGTATTCAGGTCCCATGAAGCCTGTCTTCTTGGCTTTGAGAGGGCAGTGATGCCCTTTTCCCTAGTGATAAGGGTTGGGTGGCCATGGGGATGTCCTGCTTTCCTGATGGGGGGGCAGAGGGGAGACATTTCCACTGAATCTGTCACCCAGTAAATTGGCTATGTCTACAGCATTTCTATATGTGATGTCCTTGACCACCAGTTCTGCACAGATCTGGGAGCTTCCTTTGGGAATGCAGACATATGCGAGGGATGCCTTATGATTGTCTGTTTTAGATGTGGGCAATTTGGACTTGGAGTTGCCTTTAGAGGATTTCACTGGTGCTCTTATTTGTTTGTTCAGGCTAAGGGGTGATTACTTCCAATTGTGCACCTGGTCCTTCTTGGTCCTGGACAGCAATGTTATCCTTTTGTTATATAGTTCCTTTATTACAGATGTTTACAGATAGGTTTACTCTCCCTTGCAGGCAATGCTGTTATCCTGTCAGGTATTCCTGATTCCATGCATCTCTCTATATATGCTGGTATACTACTTTTGTGTACATTTGGACATTGATGCCTGTTCCTTCAGTGGGATAGGGGACTCTTCAGCTATTTATACCATCCCTCTGGTGGTTGTGATCAGCTTGGGAGACATTTTCATTTTACCATGGCTAGAGGGGGGGAGGGGGGTCACGAGAGATGGTGATATCAAACGTGACCACTTTTTTCTCGGATCTTGCGAGGGAGGATGATACCATAGGGGTGCTCTAGTGGTTAATCATGTTGTTTACTGCCAAGTCCGACATATGTATCACATCTTGTGGGGGTATCAAGTAGCTGTCCTAAGGATTTAGCATTGGTAAGATGGGGAAATCTCTGTGCATTTCTGTTCTGGCATGGTTGGTTTTCCAATCAATGGTTGGGTAATATAAGTCATCCAGTATCAGGGTAATGGGTTGAATCTTGATAGATTTGTAGAGAGCCAGATATGTGGGGTGGGTATCCCGAGTCAGATATGTTGGCCTGTAGCTACCTATAATTTCAATAGGGGTATTGTCAGTGGTTTACTGCACTTGGATTATCTTGTGTGTGTTAGACTGTTTGACCAGCCTGGAGGTGTGTGTCTAAAATATATTTATACTCCATCTCCTTTGCCTTTGCTGCCCACATTTTGGAGTCTGGCAATGTGGAAGGATGAGTGATCAAGTAAGGATGGGTTGCTATCCACAGCTGTGGCCCAGGTTTCTGAGTGCACAAATGTCACCATCTTCCAGGGTTAGAAATGCTTGCAATGAGGGCATTCTCCTGTTTAGACTCCTAGCGTTTAGTGGCATGGCCTTTAATTTGTGTTTTGTTGAGTGTTTTATGTTGGTAGTATTGACCCCATGACTTTCCTCTAAAACGGCACTATGGGGGGAGGCAAGGGCCTTTTCCAGAGGCCTGATGGCCAAGTGAGACAGGTGCAGGCCATCTCTAGCAAAGCAGCATGGTTTGTCGATCATATGTTCCCAGGCTGCCAGGCAGTGGATCCCCCTGGGATGACACCAGTAAGTAAGCAAATTGTTACTGACAATCATTTTCTGTTTGTATTGAACCATCATTCCAGGTGGTGGCAGGATGCTGCTTAAGGCTGGGAACATACCTGCATGGGATGTGTATTCAGCAAGCTGAAGCATGTCTGTCTTCCTATAATCCAGGGAGGTACATCTGACGTCGTTCACACTGCCATGGACTAGGCCAGAGTGATAACAGTACCTGTTGTGGAGTGACTTAAGTGCATGTGTGATATGGCGCATTCTGGCACATGACTAACAAGTAAGCATGACTTTCTCCTTATCCAGCCTGGTGAGAGACACATCTGTGTGTCTCACAATGGAGTCTCCTATGAGTAATATGTTGGGTTTATGGTAAGGGCTTAGTGGTTGTGAGACACTGGTGTGTAGACTATGCATGTTCTGTGGTTCATAGGGTCATCGGTTCATAGGTAGGTACTAGGCTATTGGCTCTAGGGCCTATACAAGCCTAGCTAAAAAGGTACCCTGGCTTTCACCACCTAAGAAAATTATTTTCCTGTGCCCCTGTCAAGCAGAACCACAGAAGTGATCCCCGGGGTGAATTTACTATTACCCATCCAATCATCAAGATTTTTCTTGAAGAGTACTAATGAGGAGCTCTGTTTGACATAGATAGGTAGTCTGTTCCAGAGTATGGGAAGTCTCTGGGACAGAAATCTATCCCTCCAGCATGTTCTGTTTATTGTGGTGACAAGGTTTAGGTCCCTAGAGCATGTAGCTTGGAGGGATTGGGATTTTTTTTAAGTGGAGCATGTCCAACAGCTCTGGGTTTGACATAGCTTTGTATGTTAGGCAGAGATCGCCTCTTAGTAGGCGATATGCAACGGAGTAAAGATGGAGTTTTTTGAGGCCAGTAATCCTCTTTGTGAGGTATTTTTGCAGCCTTTCCAGTTGTTGTAGATGTCTTGTGAGGTACATACCAAAAGGGGCGTTGTACTCTATAATGGGTCTAATGAGTGATAAGTAGAGGGGAACAATGACCTCTTTTTTTCTGGATGAGAAAGCTTTTGTGATGACGTGTGCCACATAGAAGGATTTCCTGACCACTGTGGTGATATGATTATCAAAGGAGAGACTACTGTCCACTTGTGTCCCAAGGTCTCTTATCACACTTTCGGTGTTAAGTAGACTACTGCCTATGTGGTAGTTCATGGGTACAGAGTTTTTACCAAAGGGGATGACAATGCACTTTTTGGCATTGAGCTTGAGACCATGGCTTTGACACCACGCATCTGTCTCAGTGAGGCCCTTTTGTAGATGTCCACATCATTAAGAGTTTTGATTATGGCTCCTAGTTTGCAATCATCTGTGAATTTAGTTAGCCAAAGACCTTCTGTGTTAGCCTGTACTTCAGAGAAGTAGATACCAAACAGGAGAGGACCCAGGAATGAACCCTGTGGTACTCCACTTGTCACTGGTCTGAAGTCTAATTTGGAGTCTGCTACTTTCACAGTGTGGGTTTTGTCAGTAAGCCAGTTGGCAACCCATCTTGTGACATAGGGATTTATACCTAGTTTAGTGAGTTTATCTATAATTCCAGAGTGGGAGATGGTGTTGAACTCCTTGGCGAGATCTAGATAGACTGTGTGAACCACCTTACCTTCATCTATGGCTTTGGTGATTACTTCAAAGAAGTCTATCAGGTTTAGAAGACATGATCTGCCTTTAACAAACCCGAACGGTGCGGGGTCCAGAGTTTGGAGATCTCCAATGTCTGTGTTTATGAGTTCCATGATGATACATTCCATGGCATTGCAGACCAGGCTTGTCAGGCTAATGGGGTAGTAGTTCCCAGGGTCTGTTGTGGCCCCCCCTTTGTGGAGTGGGATAACCATCACGGTGCACCATTTAATGGGCACAAAGCCTGAGGTGAGGCTATGACTGAACATGGTACTTAGGTGGCGTGCCAGTTCATTCTGTAGTTCATGTAGAAGGCAGCCTGGGATGTTGTCAGGTCCCATGGATGCTGTGTTCTTGGCTTTGGAGAGTGAGGTTTTTATCTCTGCAGCCATGATTACATGAACTTTGCATTATTTTGGTATAAAGATGAGCCCTTTAGGGGGTGAGAGGGGGATAAAGTTAGCAATGAAGCTATCTGCCAGGATGTTGGCAATATCAGTTGGTTCTGTATATTTAGTGTTATTGTGCTGTAACTCAGAGCAGATCTGAGTGTTGCCATTGAGATTCTTGACATAGCTATAGAATGCTTTGTGGTTGTCTTTAGAGTCAGTGGCGATTTTGTTTTCATAACTAGCTTTGGAGGATTTTATGAGGAATCTCAGGTTCTTACTGAGGCTGACCAGGGAGTTCCTCCAATTGTGGGATTTTACTCTTTTTTGCAACAGTTTCTTTCTTCTGTTGTAGAGTTTGTTTATGGCAGAAGACCACCAGATTGGCTTCCTTTTTTTGGAGGATAGCATCTTGGTTCTGTTAGGGATAGCATGATCCATGCACTCGTGTAAGTGCTTATAAAGTGCATTTGTGTAGGATTCAGCAGTCGTACCTCTATTGTCCATCTGCATTGGTGTCGTGAAGTTTGCCATTTCTGTCTTAAGAAGCGTGAAGTTGGATTTGGAGAAATTTTTTACAGTTGTTTTCCTAATTGGGGGTGGGGGGGGTGGGAGTGGTATGTGGATGTCTAGGATGATTAGCTTGTGGTCGGATCTGACCAACAAGGAGCTAACCTCTGGTGTGGAACACCAGTCGTCCATGTTGGTGATGACCAGGTCTAGGATATTGCTGCCCCTGGTGGGGGTGTGGATAAGTTGATCCAAGGCGTTGGAATTGATGATTTCCAGAAAACGTTGAGCAAAAGAGTTGGTACATGAGTAGTTTTCCCAGTTAATAGTAGGGTAATTGAAATCACCCATTATTAGAGTGCTGGGTTGTACCTTAATATTTTCCAGTGTATCAAGAAAAGAGGAGTGGGAATCCTGGGGCATGGTGGGGGGTCTGTAGCAAGCTACAATCTGGATTGCGGTTTTTCCCAGAGTTAGTTGAACTTGGATAATCTCGGATGCATTATGCTGAGCAACTAGCTTGGAGGTGTGGATATCCTTAATGAATATGGACACGTCATGCCTACGTTTTGATTTTTGAAGAAATGTATTCAGCTCGTAGCTGAATACATTTTTTGCAGGCTACACTATACTGCCACGGATACCTGCCTGCTTACTTGATCACTAATTGACCTGATTTGCATGTTTTTCACCAGAAAATGAGGTCATTAGCATAATCCAGTCATGTCCATGGCAGAATAGTTTTAGCAGGCTCATGCATGCCCCCGGGCTTGTATACTGGATCACTTGGCAGCCATATTCCATGCAGGAGTGGCTACACTATTCCTGCATGGAAAAACACCCTTATTGAATCCTGGGGACTGTCTTAACTCTTTAATTGTTAGTGTTTAGAAGGCATAAATACACATTGGCTGTTATTCAATAAAGCCAACACACTGTGTTGGCATAGTGGCATGGCTCAAACATGGAGTTCGGAGCCTGTGTGATCCAGTAAACAAAGCTGGGGTGTGCATGAGCCTCCCTGCACTATTCTGGCATGGACATGATGGAAAATAATACAAATCACATCATTTGCTGGTGAAAACCATGCAAATGAAGTGAATTCACAATCCAGGAAGCCGACAGGCATCTGTGTTGGAGCCATTTCTGCTTCAGAAATGTATGTGGTTAGTAACCGCATACATTTCTGCAAAAATAAAAACAGGGGCATGACAGCTTAAAGCAAGGCATGTATTAAGTTCATTAGGCATGCCAATGGCCAACACTATGGCCATTGGCATGCCAAAGTGTTTCAAAATTGTAAAAAAGCAAAATTTCATATGCATATATCTATCTATCTATCTATATATATATATATATATATATATATATATATATATATATATAGCCATTTAAGCAGAGTGCAGCAGTGCACAAATACGATTGTACAACAAATGAAAAAAAATTATTAAAATGTCAATTAAATGTGAAATTTTACTTTTGCCATTATACGGGGCAGTATGCAGACTTATAACAATGCCAGGTAACAGAGGTTGCTAAGGACATAGGCTCCGGTGTAGTGGTGTAACTAGGGTATAAGCCAGTAGAGGTATGTAAATGAGCTAAATTTATTGAATACCAAAATGGGAGACCATGTCCGCAGGTACCTAACGATGTAGGAGCTATAATGTGGTGGCATAAGCAGAAGCAGCTGACATTAAAAGAGGGTGTGTCATGCTTGGTGTAAACACATTGGAGCTCTGAGGTTTCTATTTGAACTCAGCTAAGCACAGCTAAGCAAGGGGGGTGTATGAGGATGTTTAGTTGTGCTTAGCTGATTTCAGAAAAGCTGAGCATGTTTGTGTCCAGGGTAGGGCCTTTTCTGCTCAGCAATGTTGACACTAACTGAAACAGTTCGCCATCATGCAGTGGGTCTTAAAATGGGAGGAAATGGGGAAAAAAAAGGGAAATAGGAGAATAAAGGCAATCAACTACAAATAAGCAATAAGACCTCTGCCACACACAGTGGTCCATTCAAATCCATCAGCCATAGAGCTGGCAGGTAGCCGTGGGACTTAAAAGGAGAGGAAATGTCACAAAAAAGGAGGAAATAGCAGAATAAAGCCAATCAAGTACAATTCAATAATAAGGCCTCTACCACTCACAGTGGCCAATTCAAAGCCATCAATAATATAGCTGGCAGCCGGAATGTATCAGAGTCAGCCAATCACACAGGCAGCATCTGCAGCACACCAGTATAAACTATGCAAACACACTTCAGTCTGTTTTTTTCCTACAAACTCGGCACCATTGGAGTAACACACTTGGGAATTTTAAGTGGCAAAATGATACGGGCTACTGCTGCTTTGCTACATCTCTACATGCTACAGACTGAGGGTGGTGATAAGGATGATAGTGACAGCTGGCCCAGACTGAGGAGGAGGACAGTGTTCAGACCAGGGTAACCTTTCAGGGGCTACATGAGCTGTAGATACTTGAGCACTACAGGGTGGACAAGGACATACTACAGCAACTCAGCAAGCTCTGCCAGCCTCACCTCAGACCCAGAGCCAATAGAGTGGAACCCATCCTAGTTGAAACCAAGGTATGGGTAGCCTTAAGAATACTAGCTACAGGTACTTTCCACAGACCTACTGGGGACATCATGGGGGTCTCACAGGCAATATGCATCTCTTTCACCATGTAGCACACTACCCAGAGGTACTGGGTGCCATAGACTGCCCTCACGTCCACATCAAAGCACCGCAAGGGCTATCACTCCATCAACTGCCAGGTCATGTGCAATGCCCAGTGCATTATCATGAATTTGTGCTCTGGCAGCCCTGGCAGTTATCACGACTCTCACATCTGGCATGCCTCACAGCTGTAGCAGGGATTTGCTGGGAGGACATCCCATACGGCCATCTCATGGGGGATGCTGGCTATGCACTGGAACTGTGGATGATGACACCCATAAGAAATGCACACACACCCACTGAAGAGTGCCATAATGAGGCACACGCACAAACTAGGAACAGTGTACAGGATGTGTTTGGGCTGGTCAAGTCACGGTTCCACTGCCTTGACATATCTGGTGGATCCCTGCAGTACACTCCAGCCACATGTGCACACATGTTCATAGTATGTGCTATGCTACACAATATGATCCTGTGGAAACAGCTGCAGCAGGAACATCACAGGGAAGGGGCACACATCCCCCCACCATTGCCAAGGTCCCCACAGGCACAGGGGGACTCAGAGGAGGAACACCCTGAGCCTGCCCCTGTAGGCAGACATAGACATTCCCAGTATGACCTGGCCTTGGCAAAGAGGCAACGCACAGCGCATACATTGACAACCTAGGGACCCAGGGACTGACTCCTCTCTCTGACTTGCACACACAGTAAAATGGATGCCACACATATCACACTACCTGTACCTTACCATGTATAGACTGTGTAATGCGTGCATCCAACAGAGTCAGCCCTCAAGCACCATCCTCACAACTGCGGCAGGCACAAGGTAAGTCACTCTTCTTAACAATAAATGAATGGAGTAGTACGTTTTGGTAACATATCTAAGGTATCGCTGCATGCATGCAAGGGAA
The DNA here is from genome assembly GCF_019279795.1 of Protopterus annectens. Taxonomy (NCBI): domain Eukaryota; kingdom Metazoa; phylum Chordata; order Ceratodontiformes; family Protopteridae; genus Protopterus; species Protopterus annectens. The sequence goes on from NC_056728.1 coordinate 400,892,668, forward strand.
TGGGGTGGCCTACTGGGATAGCAGCAGACAACTGACAGCTATGTGGGACAACAGGAAATGTCTGCCCAATAATGGCTTCTCTAGAGTTTGCTGTAGTCCCCTATGTGACAAAACTCACTGCAGTGTATGTGGGGGATTAACAAACTGCAGGGTCATAGGTCACATGCATGGATGTCAATGTTGGGGTCCCTTTCTCACCCGTCAGCCTCTCCCAGCAAGTAAGCCATAGAAAACCATAAAAAAATGTCTGGCAAAGGCCCAAAGAAGGGACAATGATGAAATATTCCTCTTACAGACTTACACACTGATATCATAGCAGGTCTTCTAGCTGCATTAAGTCTCTGAAGGGTAAAAAGTCTGAAACTCAAATGTCTGCCATTACATTATAACCTTTGGTCTGTAGTGATATGCCAGTATTTTCCATGACAGGCACAACACTATGCTAAATGGAACCAAAATGTAAAGCTAACATCTGCGCAGTCTGTGCGAATGTGTACAGTTGGCAGGTATGCCCCCCAACACACCCGTGTTCCCATAGAAATTAAGTAATATTTATGTTCATAGGGTAATAGCAGCTGAGCACACATTCCCAGGGCTGTCCCAATCAACTTGATAACTTGCTGCATGTCCACAATATGCAGGGGTCAATGAGCTATGTATATGTGTAGTTAATACTTTCAGGAAGTGGGCAGCACTTACTCTTGGCTGTTGTGGCATAGTGACCTAGGTACAGTACTGTGGTTGACAGGGTCCATGTTCCAACACTTTCTGTGCCAACTATTTTGCATGTCAGCTACACCTACGGTAGGAGTTGTACAAACTGTCAAGAAGTCAATATCTGTTACTGCAGGAAAGCTGGACAAGTCAGGGACAGGGGGCCACACATATGAACAGTACACAGCTCAGAGTAACCTACATAGTGCCTATTATTCCTCTCAACTGTATAGATTTTTGCAGAATGTCCAGATTTTGACATCATAGTTTTGGTCTGTTTTTCATGAAATTGTGTTTTTTTTTTGGCAAATCATTAAAGACTAAAGTCAGAAAATAATGTCAGATTTTAGTTTCAGACTTCATAACCTTTAGACAAATGCATGCTAATGCAAAACCTGTTATTGTATCAACTATCTAAGTTTGTAAGGGCAATAATATTTAAAACTTGCCCCCATTTTGGGCTTTTGTCCCCCAATTATTTATGGCTTCCAGATTTCTGGCTGTAAGAGGTTGAGAGGTATGGTGCCTAGTAGGACAGCAGGTACCCGAAACTCAGTGTACTGCCATGTTATAAATAGGTGCCACCTTACTGTGTCAGCACTGACAACAAGTCACTGGCCACCATCCATATCCTGGAATGACAGGCTCTCACACAAGGACCACAAGTATGCCTACATTTGCCTGCAAAGTATTTGAAAAACAAAAAAGGCCATGTCAAGACATCAATGGCAGACAGTGGAGAAGCAAATATCACACCCTTAACAGAAAGCAAACAAGTAACAAACTGGTCCCCCAACTGTCTATGTATGGCAGAAGAGTATCAACACCCTGTCCCCATGTGTGGGCCTTCATCTGACTGTCATATGTGGGCCTGTCCAGATGTCAGAGTCAGTGATAGTTTGACAGCTAAGCCAACATTGTAGCCACATGATAGCATAGTAACGCAAACTGCCTGAGGACCCCAGCAGATGTAGCAGTGCAATGATGGACAACCTGTCAAATAGGTATGCTCAGAGCTGTGTAGTCCACAACCTTGTTTGTGATGTTATGGCATTTACCATGCTTACACCATAATTACAAATATATAACAGCAGCCACTGTGTGCAAAGCCTGTGACTGGACTACAGAAGGATAAAGAGACACACAGAAGTGGGGGGGACCACTGGCCAGACAAATTGAGAATGTGCACACCAGAGCACATTTTTCAGTAACGTAGGTGCCCTGCAGTGTATGGAGTCAAGGTAAAAACACAAGGCAGGACCACCAGGCTCAAAAATTCAGTTAGATTTATTGTGTAGTCAACGGATAAGCGCTTTCACATGTAGAACATGCTTCATCAGATCTCAGAAAAACAAACATCCAGCTTGATTTAAACAAATTTGAAATAATACTAACCAATTCAGTTACAGCAGAGAAAATCAATTAATTAATTAACCAATTAAGCAATAAAGCACATGCTGACTAAAGATAAAATGCATTCCATGCCAAACAAAAAAACGATAAAAACAATAAAGAAATTTATATATATAAAAAACAACATTGACAAACACATGCACCATGAATGAATAAATATGTATATACATATACATATATATATATATATATATACATATATATATATATATATATATGTATGTATATAAAATGTAAAATAAAACAAGACAAATATGAATCAGATAAATGAACACATAAAGTAAAATAGAATAAAAACAACATACAAAGCATTTTCATACCAATTATAATATATATTATGATCTAATCATGATCTATTTTGTGATGTTATTTGATTCTACCTTACTCTACTTCATCCCATCTTATTCTATTTTATTTTATTTTATTTTATTTTAATGGGTGTGCTTCCAGGACCGGTTTAAGGCTTACATGATTGTTAAGCCCTGGAAAAACATGAGCACGCAATCTAAAAATCCACTTTATTTCTACCAACTCTAATTGATTATTCAAGTTACCTCGTCTCATAGTAATAGGCACTAATTGTAGAGCTCTAAAGCTGAACGTATGAGTATTAAAATTAGCTACATGTTTGGCTAGTGCATTTTGTTGATTTAGATTTCTAATATCATACAAATGATTATAGATCCTGTCTCTCAGCCTTTGTGTAGTCTTGCCTACATAAAAACAAGTACAATAATACAGGATGCAAGGTATACTAAATTGACACTATTGCAATTGGCAGTAAATCTAGGGACAAACCTATAGTTTAAAACAGGATGATCAAAATTCTGTATGATCGTTATAACGCTACACATCCAGCAATGCTTACAAGGAAAGGTCCCAGGGCTCAAACTCCTATTTAAATCAAAATTACTATTGGGACACCCCTCCACATCCTTGCATAAAATTCGTTTCAAGTTGTTACTGTTTGTATAAGTGAAACGCAGAGACCTCCCCACTATCCTGGCAGTGGCTGGATCCAACAAGAGAGCATGCCAGTTATGCTTCACTACTTCTGTATCACTACCAATATCCCCTGTGTAGGTGGTAACAAAGTGAAGCTTATTGTTACCACCATAAAAAAGTCATGTTTCTTGTTGAGGAGACGCATACCCATTACCTCTTCTCTTTACATTTACCAAAATAGACTTCTTATAACCTCTCTCCAGAAATAACCTATCTAACTCATCCAACTGTAGTATCAGGTCATCTGGATCCCTACAAATTCTCTTCAGTCTATGATATTGACTTTTAACTATGTTGGAAAAAAATCATCCTTGGATGCATACTATTAACATGCAATAAAGCATTCATCCAACAGGGTTTCCGATATAATCTAGTACTCAATAATCCAGCAGAATCTTGATGAATGGTAATATCAAGAAAGTCTACAAAAGCACATGAAGAGGTCATACTAAACTCCAAAAAATGAGTTGTAGAATTTAAATAAGCAACAAAATCATTTAAACCTGCTTCATCACCTTTCCATAAAAATAGAATATCATCAACAAAACATCGATAAAGGGAAATATTCAAAAACCCAGGATGGTCAAACAGAAAAGCCTTCTCCCAATGGTACATAGCAAGGTTAGCATAAGAATTCACAGAGGGGGTACCCATTGCAACACCCCAACGCTGTAAATACAATTGCCCATTAAAAATAAAAATGTTATTAGTCAACACCATGTCCAGAAGTGTAATAATAAGCATAATCTCTTCATTAGATATACAGTCACAGGCAGTAAGGACCTCTCTAACAGCTTCAAGACCAAAATCATTTGGGAATAGAGGTAAATAGGTTCTTAATATCTAATGTAACTAAAATACATTTCGGACATATAGGACCACAATTATAGGTCTCAATATCATCCAAAAGATGAAGGGTATATTTTAGTATAGTAAGAATCATTTTAACTAATGGACCGAACTTGTGTTCAACATAGGCCAACATGGTCTCAGTCACCCAGCCACCGCCAGATACAATAGGTCTCATTGGGGGAGATATCAAAGACTTATGTATCTTGGGCAAGCCTTTTATTAAAGGAACCAAAGGATGTTCAACACATAAATAGGAACAGAGCTCAAAATCAATCTGACTACACCTTAAAAATCATATAGATTATCCCAGATTCCTCTGATGATCTTATCCAAAAATGGGGTATCAATCATTTGATAAGTATGAGGATCCTGTAGCATGGTTGACATAGCCTTAATATAACTAGAAGAATCTAAAAGGATGATACCCCCACCCTTATGAGAGGGTCTAATAGTTAAAGCATCATTTGCTTGCAAGGAAAGAAGCGCTCTGTGTTCATCATTAGACATATTAAAATAAGTGTTTTTATGGCGATCCCCACAGGAAAATAATTCATAAAAATCAAATTCACATATTTTAAGAAAACAGTCGACATGTTAGAATAATAGGACAAAAAACACTCTTCCGTTTTAACCTAGAGCCATTTTCAGTATTGAAAAAACCTTCATTAGAATGCATTAATTTTAAAGCTATATTCCTACCAAAAAGTCTAAGATCTAAAAGTAGATCTGTTAGGTTAGTACCTGCTGAGGGAATATAGGAAAGGCCCTTATTCAACAGGGTGCATTCTTCTGAAGTAAGAATATAATTAGACAAATTAAAAACTAGTCCATTTATTTTCTGGTCCGTCGATCCACGCTGTTGTCATCTCCAGAAAACTTTCTCTTCCATCGTCCCCAGCTGGGCCTTCTCGTCGGTGACCTTTCCCAGGTTTTTGTGGGTAGAGGTAAAAAATTATCCAAATTGATTGGAGCCATAGTTTCGGATTTTGCTCCCATATCCACAATCATAGCAGCCCGGAGGCCCAATTGTTTGGGCGGCGGTGTTTGTCCAGAAGTTAAAAGGGATGACAATCCCATAGAGTCAACAGAGGCAACAGAAGTTGAAGTTGTAGCAGCCATAATGCCTTCAGTCAAGCCATCCCCATCACCAGGAGCCCCTGGCACTGTAGAGCTGCTAACGGAAGCTGTTACAACAGCCGAAGCGGCACTAGCTGCATGGGTGGAATGTACAGATCTGCTGTCATTGCCGCTATAATTAACAGTAGATCTGGGCCATACAAAAACATTCCCAGCTGAGAAATCCTGGAAATCATGTAGGATTTTCTGTTGTTTAGTATGTTGCAGTCTATTACCATAGGAACTGACATTAACATATAAAGTTGACAACATGTTGTAGAAAACTTCACCCTGAAAGCAAGTAGATAGATCTCTATTCAGAGCCTCCACCTTTTTGGTCAGCTCTTTCTCGATAGGGGTAAAGTATTCAATCAAAAGAGTCATATATTGAAAACCAACATCAATATTTAGGCCTTGCCACCTCTTAAGTAAATTGGGATAAGTATCCCCATAAGTAGGCATGCACAACACTCGCAAGCCACGGGGGACTATGTGGTAATGAATGCAAGCCTCAAAGTGCCGACGCTGCCAAATCAAGCGGTGTAGTTTATATAAATCATTGTCTAGAGCCTTAAGAAGCTCCATAAATTCACTCACATTCCCTGTGGTGTTCGATGGAGAAGACGTAGGCGGGCCATCTAAGGAGAGACTCAAGAGGGAGTTAGTCTGTTGTTTAGTAAGATTATCCCAACAAATATCCAAATCAGTTCTGCCCAAAACGGAGTCCATTTCAGAAGATAGCTTTTCAGCCATGTGGTTGCAAGTATACCAAGAAACAAACAGAAACAAAAATGCAAAAACGTATCCTGCTACCCAAAGGTCCAAACCAAGAAATTGTAGAGAATCCAAGGTAAAAACACAAGGCAGGACCACCAGGCTCAAAAATTCAGTTAGATTTATTGTGTAGTCAATGGATAAGCGCTTTCACATGAAGAGCAAGCTTCATCAGTTCTCAGAAAAACAAACATCCAGCTTGATTTAAACAAATCTGAAATAATACTAACCAATCCAGTTACAGCAGAAAAAATCAATTAATTAATTAACCCATTCAGCAGTAACGCACATCCTGACTAAAGATAAAATGCATTCCATGCCAAACAAAAAACAATAAAAACAATAAAAACATTTATATATATAAAAAACAACATTGACAAACACATGAACCATGAATGAATAAACATGTATATACATATATATATATATATATATATATATATATATATATATATTCATATAAAAAATATAAAATAAAACAAAACAAGACAAATATGCATCAGATAAATGAACACATAAAGTAAAATAGAATAAAAACAACATACAAAAATTTTTCATACCAATTATAATATATATTATGATCTAATCATGATCTCTTCTGTGATGTTATTTGATTCTACTTTACTCTACTTCATCCCATCTTATTCTATTTTATTTATTTTATTTTAATGGGCGTGCTTCCAGGACCGGTTTAAGGCTTACATGATTGTTAAGCCCTGGAAAAACATGAGCACGCAAACTAAAAATCCACTTTACTTCTACCAACTCTAAATGATTATTCAAGTCACCCCCTCTCATATTAATAGGCACTAATTGTAGAGCTCTAAAGATGAACGTATGAGTATTAAAATCAGCTACATGTTTGGCTAGTGCATTTTGTTGATTTAGATTTCTAATATCATACAAATGATTATAGATCCTGTCTCTCAGCCTTAGTGTAGTCTTGCCTACATAAAAACAAGTACAATAATACAGGATGCAAGGTATACTAAATTGACACTATTGCAAGTGGCAGTAAATCCAGGGACAAACCTATAGTTTAAAACAGGATGATCAAAATTCTGTATGATCGTTATAATGCTACACATCCTGCAATGCTTACATGGAAAGGTCCCAGGGCTCAAACTCCTATTTAAATCAAAATTACTATTGGGGCACCCCACCACATCCTTGCATAAAATGTGTTTCAAGTTGTTACTGTTTGTATAAGTGAAACGCAGAGACCTCCCCACTATACTGGCAGTGGCTGGATCCAACAAGAGAGCATGCCAGTTACACTTCACTACTTTTACTGTCCCCATGTGTGGGCCTTCATCTGACTGTCATATGTGGGCCTGTCCAGATGTCAGAGTCAGTGACAGTTTGACAGCTAGGCCAACATTGTAGCCACATAATAACATAGTAACACAAACTGTCTGAGGACCCCAGCAGATGTAGTGGTGCAATGATGGACAACCTGTCAAATAGGTATGTTCAGAGGTGTGTAGTCCACAACCTTGTGTGTGATGTTACGGCATTTACCATGCTTACACCATAATTACAGATATATAACAGCAGCCACTGTGTGCAAAGCCTGTGACTGGACTACAGAAGGATAAAGAGACACACAGAAGGGGGAGGGGAAGCATTGGCCAGACAAATGGAGAATGTGCACACCAGAGCACATTTTGCAGTAACATTGGTGCCCTGCAGTGTATGGAGTCAGTAAGCATAACCTGCAAATACACAACACACATTGACATAAGTGGAGGTCCACAACAAATCAAACCCTAAGTTAAGGACACCTCAGAGGTTAAAAACACATGAGAACTTCCCAAACCTACACACCACAGATCACGCATACTCCACACACCAGGGTCCTGCAAACACTACGGCCTTATCATACACACAACATATTACTCATAGAAGGCTCCACTGTGAGACAGACAGATGTGCCATACACCAGACAGGATAACGAGAAAGTCACGATTACTTGTTTGGCAGG